>NW_021834171.1:2500-7500 GCF_006345805.1 Octopus sinensis
TATCAAGGTCAACGTGAAGCAGACACGACCAGGTACGATGCAGGATGCGCTGGCTAGTGCTCTGGAATTCGAGTCGTACATCAAATCTAGC
Source organism: Octopus sinensis (assembly GCF_006345805.1). Classification (NCBI taxonomy): domain Eukaryota; kingdom Metazoa; phylum Mollusca; class Cephalopoda; order Octopoda; family Octopodidae; genus Octopus; species Octopus sinensis. The sequence continues at coordinate 2,592 of NW_021834171.1, forward strand.
ACCGGAAATTTCCGAGTGACTTGCAGCTCTGGATTCCAGGCAAAGAGAGGAACAATCCGTGAGGTTGAAGGACTTGGGAATAGTCATGGACCTTGAAGGAAGGATGAAGAGATGACTGGTGTGTGTTGCTGGCACTCTGGGAGACCTGGACACAAGCGGCAGGATTGCTACAGCTTAACGAGAGGGAAAATATAGAACGGTAGAGCAGGGTCTGCTTTTAAGGGCAAGTGCTAGATATGTTGCAAAAAGGGACACATCAGTTATGACTGCCCAACAAGAACTAAGGAAAGGGTAGTGGAAAATAAAGAAAGAAACTCGGAAAACTAAGAGGAGCTGGTGTTAAGGGGCAACCACCAACCAGACATTCCAAACAGGTTCCACATTTAGTGCAGAGTCCGTGATTGATAGTATACGAGCGGATGGAAGAGTTAACGGCCGGACGTGTTCTCTGGTGATTGCTTCAACCTCGGGATAGACCTTTGTATGGCCCGATGTGTTGCAGCATCTAGACTTGCCAGAGTCATCGAAGCAGTTGTGTGGTGTTACCGGACATTGTACTGAGCCGAGTGGGCCGGTTAATGTCCGGATCGATGTTGCCGGACTAGACGTCGTGCTTCCTGTCTATGTGGTGGAGATGGAAGATCAGTGTATTTTGGGATTGGATTATTTGGCGTCGATGACCTGTCAGCTGGACTTGTGTCCCATGAAGCTTTCGGTGCAGGGAAGACTACCCCGGTTCAGGTGGTAAAGCGGATCGCTTAGTTAAGAGCGCTACGGACAGCAATAATACCACCGAGATCCGAAAAACTACCCCAGTGCCGTGTGAGCGATCCATTTGATGGCTGCCTGGGGCTGGTGGAGCCCGACAGACAATGCAAGATGAAAGCTAGAGTGACGGTCGGAAGAACCCTGGTAGAGGCAGGAGCTGATGAAATACTGGTTGTGGTATCCAATTTCTCGAGAGTGGCACAGAAGATTTGTAAAGGACAAATCGTGGGACTGTGCCAGGCAGTGGACCAGTGGCAGGGTCAGTTGCGTAACTGCAGGAGTGTAGTTGAAGGAGGTGGTGGTCTGGCTGTGCGTTTACAAGATCTGCTCGCACGGAGTCGCCAGTGCTTAGATGGCGCTCAGGTGTTGCGGTTGAGGAAGCTACTAGCGAGGTACGTTGATGTGTTCTCTGCAGGAGATCTAGACCTTGGTTGCACGGACCTAGTGGAGCACGATATCGACACGGGCGGCCACCGCCCAATCAAGCAGCCAGCTCGGAGGATGGCCCCAGTTCAGTGACAGGAAATGGAGGAAGTGATGGAGGAATATTGACGACAGGGAGTAGTGGAAATGTCGAACAGTCCCTCGTCATCAGCCATTGTTTTAATGCGGAAGAAAGACGGCACAGTGAGATGCTGCGTGGATTACAGAGCGCTCAATGAAGTGACAATTAAGGATGCGTATCCTCTGCTGAGAATTGACGAAACGCTTGATGCTTTAGCGGGGACTCGGTGGTTCTCTACACTGGATATGAAAGCTGGATACAATGAAATCAAAGTTGCCGTAAAAGATAGGGAAAAGACTGCATTTTCGTACGGACGGGGTTTGTGGCAGTTCAGTGTGATGCCATTCGGCTTGTGTAACGCCCCTGCAACTTTCGAGCGTCTTTTGGACCGGATACTGGAGGGCCTACACTGGAAAGCCGCCCTTAACTATCTTGATGACGTCATAGTGTCTGGTCGAACGTTTGATCAAGAACTGGAGAGGTTATCGGGGGTATTCGAGAGGTTTCGAACTGAAAACCTCAAGTTGAAACCGAAGAAGTGCTGCCTGTTCCAGAAGGAAGTAAGATACCTGGGACATATTGTGGGCGAAGACGGTGTCCGTACTGACCCAGAGAATGTGGCCGCCGCGAAGGATTGGCCGGTCCTTACTTGTGTAAAGGAGTTGAAGAGTTTCTTCGGACTGTGCACCTATTACAGGTGCTTTGCAACAAGGCTGCATCGTTGCACCAGCTACTGGGGAAGATCCAAAAGTTTGAGTGGACTGCCGTGACACAAGGCGCTTTTGACGGACTCAAACAGGCGCTAGTGAGTTCTCCGGTGTTGCCGTACCCGGACCTAAGCAAGCCTGTCATACTGAGCTGTGACGACAGTAGCCGAGGTAGCATCTCACGCACAGAAGCAAGATGCAAGACCCAGTCTCCCTCTCTAGTAGCACGTATGAATCGAAGCAGTAGGCAGACCAGGTCAATGTAAGAGTCCCAAAAGGCTGCCAGTTTACCTTGGTCCAACTTGCAGAACTCATCAAATAATTCCAAGAATGTGTGAACTCTGGTGCCAACAACATGTTATTGAAGTTTTCTGAAGTGATCTCACTGCTGACATTATCCATTGCTGCCCAAGCGGGTTGGAGTAAATGAGCATGGTTCTTCTGTGTCCATTTATAGAAGGCTTTGATTCTCAGACGCTGCATAGCTTCCATGACAACTTTGTGTGCTCGTATGGTGCGATTGTATTACCGACTCTCAAGCACTGCAGGAATTGAACCAGGAGCAACGATACCAGCTTCGACGACCATATCTGACAGTCCTGCGTCAACGAACCTTTTTCCAGGATTGCAGGGAACATTATCATAGTGTGAAAGCCCCCAATCCGAGGATGGCACGGGAGAACTCTTCTGGCTTTTTCCATACAATTTTTTGAGCTTTTGCATACACAGCAAGATCCGTTACGATTATGACTTCTTCCTGACCCAATTGTTGTCCCGTTTCAACAGATCTCTTAAGAAGAGTGTACACAGAAGACAGCTGAGTAGGTGAGGCTTCGATAACCAGGCAGTAACCAATTGTGTACATATAGACAGAGGGCCAAATAAATAAGGGTCTTATTCATTGAGATGGTCCCCTCCCCACTGCAAATTTAGTTTATTGCTAACACGTTGTTCCTGGGTTTATGTGATGACATTTTCACTTGCTTGGCTTCCTCTCATTGAAATACATAAAACAAGCCCCAAAAGCTAAAAATAAATGCTAAGACACCCTTCATTATCGAGATTTATCGAAATTATCCATTTTGTCCTTATTGTGGATGGGGTAGGAAATTTCCTATAATATCATTATTATTGAAGATAGCTGACTCAAATTTCATATGGAATAGTGGAAAATTACAGTAAATAAAACTATTAAGTTTAACTTAATGAATATTAAATTAATTGCAAAAGAAAATGGAATGATAGTCAATATTCTGTGAAGAAACATAAAAAAACGGGCGTTTTTTCAGACAAATTGGTGAGATTTTCCAATTTTGGGCAATGGAAGATGAAACTTTCACCATGGGTATGGTAAAGAGGTATATTTCCTTCATTTCAGTGACATCTAAGGAGTTAATAGACAAATATTTCCAATGGTTACCTGTGTATCATATATTTCCACATTTTATAGGCTCGAGACTCACCTTTACTTATAAAAAGTTGTTTTTCTAATTACCTGACAGGTTGTGCGAATGACAAGTGAAAATGTCATCCCCATAGACCCAGGAAAAATGTGGTACCATCAAACTAAAGTTGCAGGGGCGGGGTGCAACCAAAGTGCACATTTCTGGATCTGGCCCACCGACTATGAGGATATTATTGCTTACAATAATATCAGGTTGCAATCATGCGTGAAAAAATCCTATAAGGTAAAGAATCATTAATTAATAATTAAAGGTCCTACAAGCAGCACCAGCATGCTAAAATAACAACACGAAGAGAGAGGGAGAAAGAGAGAGAGGAGAGAGAGAGAGAGAGAGTAAGAAAGAAAGAAAGAAAGAAAGAAAGAAAGAAAGAGAGAAACAGAGAGAGATAATCAGAAAAAATAATTAGATAGGTAAACAGATAGAACGGTCTATAGATAAATTGATAGACACACACACACACACACCACACACACACATATATATATATATATACATATATATATATATATAATATATATATATATATTATATATATATATATATATATATATGGAACAACAACGCAATAGAGGACAATAAAAGATTCGGACAGATAGACGATACAAAGGCGGACAGGAGAAATAACGATAAGGACAGGCCAAAAAAGGACGAACCATTCGTGGCTTTCTTTCCTCAGTCAAGTCCCACAAGTCACGACCATCTCGGGCAGTTACACTGGAGATGGTTCGATCTGGTTGTCCCCGCTTAAAAGTATATATATATATATATATATATATATATATACACATATATATGTGTATGTGTGTGTATTCATTCGTCTTTCTTCCTCCTCTCCCCCATAAAGAGTTCAACACCCGCCACCGACCTGCGCTACCCACTCCGTCTACTCCTTACCCTAATTTTTCATGCAACCATCAACTTGCGTCGTTGAAAGTAAGCTTCACAAGTATCATAGCACTTGCAAACAATTACTAAAATATGTCGCTGCACCAAGTGGGAAGTTCCGTTTTAACCAGGGATATATGTACAATTGTTCCGAGTATAAATTATTTGATAAACAATCCACTTGACAAACAGTAGATAAGTACACTTTTAATATAATTTTTAATACGGAATCAGCGGGATAAGAAGAAATAGATGGAGCAGAAAGTCTCTGAGGAGATCATAGTATGTGAGACGAAAGAATTTACATAAACTAATAATAATAATAATAATAATAATAATAATAATAATAATAAATAATAATAATAATAATAATAATAATAAAAGTCAATAATAAAAGTTATGTATTCAGACAAATACATAACAAAAACACCAGGACTTATAAATACATATAACATACAGAAAACTGCACTACTAGGCACTGCACACATCCTACGCAGAACACTTTCCATACAATAACCATCAGAGCATCACAACAAAAAGAAAACAAAAATACTCCGCAAATACAACATCACAGAAAA
>NW_021834171.1:12500-32500 GCF_006345805.1 Octopus sinensis
TAATGGGCCGGACGTTGTACCTCATGTCCCGCAAATAAAACCCAAAAGACGTAAATGGACACGTGAGGAATACATTTCTATCTTACACGCATACTTCACAGCAGTACTCTACCCACAAAATGAAAATACAACAACACATACATATAAAATATGGAAGGAAAATAATAGAGATTTAGACTTGGATACAGCAATGAACCCTAATAAATTAGCTAACGTACGAAGATACATTCTCAACACAAAAAAAATATCAGAAATAGAAATAGAACACCTAAAAGAAAACATACACCAGGAAAATGTAGATAGAAGCCACACAACAATGCCCAATAATATAAACACTGAAACTGTAAAACACGAAGACAAACGCAACATTCCCAACAAACACGATGTAAACAACGAAGGGGAGCCTAATGATTATGATAATATAAAAAATAAAATAATCAAAGAACTAAAAACCACAGAGCTCAAAATGGACCACCGACCATACCTCCCAAGAATCAAAATAAACGAAATAACAACACCTATTATAAACAGCATTAACCTAGCCGTCACTGAACTGATAGCCACTGAATCAAAAAAAAGTGATATCACTGAACTAAATAACCTAATATACGCAGCAGCCACTGCAGCCACAAAAGAAGCTGGATACTCACCCAAACCCGCCCGAACAGGAGTACCACCACCCAAACAAACCCTGTGGATAAATAACATCCAAAACAAAATTTAAAAAATTAGAAAAGACCTGTCGATTCTTAATGAAATCAGCAAACAAGCAACGCTACTGAGCAGCAAAAAGAGAACAAAAATGCTCCGCAAATATAACACCACAGAAAAAGATTTGCCGGAGATAAAAGAAAAGTTGAAGCAAGATATCCTTGACAAAGCTCAAAGGATCCGCCGGTACGAGAAACGCCAACGCTTCTTTGAACAGAACAAAAAGTTCAACTCCGACCCCAAAAAGTTCTACCAAGAACTGGGCAAAAATAAAATAGAAGTCACTGCAGCACCAACGGCAGAAGAATTGGAAGAATTCTGGAGAGAAATATGGTCGGCGAACGAACCACCAAAAAAAGGGAGTATCACAATAACAAACTCGGCATCTGAACAAACTTGGACCCCCATAACAACTGAAGAGGTCACCCAGGCACTGCAAAGACTAAGCAACTGGAAGGCACCTGGGCATGACAAGATCCCCAACTTCTGGTTGAAATATCTAACAGGAATGCACAAAAAGCTGGCTGAAAACTTTAACAACATACTAGCAGAGCCAGAGACAATGCCTGAATGGCTCACGAAGGGGAAAACCATCTTAATTCCCAAATCAATTAAAACAGAAAAACCAGAAAACTACAGACCAATAACCTGCCTCCCTACTATGTTCAAGGCATTTACTGCAGTGATATCACACAGGCTGAACAAGCACCTGGACGAAAACAAACTGTTCCCAGAAGAGCAGAAAGGATGCCGCAAAGGCTCATATGGCTGTAAAGATCAACTAATGATTAATAAAGCCATAACTGAAGACAGCCACAGAAAGAAGAAAGGCCTCAGTATGGCCTGGATTGACTACAAAAAGGCGTTTGATAGCATCCCCCACACATGGATCCTCGAAACACTAGCCATTAACAAAGTAGCACCAACAATCATAAAATTCATAGAGCACTCTATGAATAAATGGCAAACAGTCCTACACCTCCAAACAAAAGAGGGACTCATGAAAACCAAAGACATCCCCATTAGAAGAGGAATATTCCAGGGAGATACGCTCTCTCCACTCCTTTTCTGCTTGGCACTGTCACCTCTATCTGATATGCTAAATAGAACTGGATGCGGATATAAATGTTACGGCAAAACGATCAGCCACCTTTTATATATGGATGACCTAAAACTATACGCTGCAAATGACAAACAGCTGGAAACACTATTAAAGACAGTTCATGGATTTACCAAAGAAATAGATATGAAATTTGGATTAGAAAAATGCGCCAAAGTAACCATGAAAAGAGGAAAACTAGTTAAGAGTAACAACATCACACTAGATGAAGCAAATGAAATAAAAGAATTAGACCAAAGCCAAACTTACAAATACTTAGGAATCCATGAACTAGATAAGACACAACACACACAAATGAAAGAGAAAATAAAAAAAGAATATTATAGACGAGTTAGATCAATACTAAACACAGAGCTCAATGCTAAAAACAAGATAATAGGTATCAACACTTTAGCTGTCCCAGTTATAAGTTACAGCTACAATATCCTTAACTGGACACGAAATGAACTGACCAAAATAGAGAGGAAAACAAGAAAAATAATGATAGGATCTAGGATGCATCACCTAAAATCTGACATAGAAAGACTATATATACAACGTATAGAAGGTGGTAGAGGCCTTATACAGCTGGAAAACTACTATAAAATAACCACCATAGGACTGCAAAAATATCTACTTCAGAAGGAAGGAAAACTGATCCAGATAGCGGCAAAACACGAGCAAAACAAAAAACTGTTCTCAGTATTTAAGGAAGCTGACAAATACAAACCAGAAATCATACCACCTAATAAACATGAAGAAGAAGAAGAAGATGAAGAAACAACAAAAGCTATAAAAAAAATGAAATCCAAACTAAAAATAGAACAGCAACGAACCATGATAAAACGATGGCAAGAAAAGCCCCTTCATGGTAAATACTGGACTAAACTAAACGCAAAAGAAATAGACAAAGAAAAATCCCAGCAATGGTTGAGAAGCTCAGGACTCAAAGCAGAAACAGAGGGATTTTTAATTGCAGCACAAGACCAAAGCCTCCCCACCAGAAAATACCAAAGACATGTAATGAAAAGAAATATTACAAGTAACTGCAGAATATGTTGAGATGGACAAGAAACAATAAATCATATTATCTCTAGCTGCCCAGTCCTGGCTAAGAAGGAATATATTCACAGACATGACAGAGTTGGAACTTACATACATTGGAAGCTATGCCAACATTATGGAATAACAACAGAAAAAAGATGGTATAGGCACACACCAGAAAAGGTCACAGAAAACGAGAAAGCAACCATACTCTGGGATATGCCGATACACACAGATAGAGAAATTAAGGCCAACAGACCAGATATAGTTGTCAGAGACCAGGGAGAAAAAAAATGCTTTCTAATTGATGTATCAGTACCGGCAGATGACAACGTGTCTCTAAAAGAAATGGAGAAACTCTCAAAATACAAAGACCTGGAAATAGAGGTAACTAGAATGTGGAATCTGAAAACAGAAACAATTCCTATCATAGTAGGTGCATTAGGCATGATAAAAAAGTATTCAGACAAATACATAACAAAAACACCAGGACTTACAAACACATATAACATACAGAAAATTGCACTACTAGGCACTGCACACATCCTACGCAGAACACTTTCCATACAATAACCATCAGAGCATCACAACAAATCAGAGCACATACCCAAGGCACACAGAGCTGCGCTCGGTAGTGAAGTGAAAGCACGCTATAGAAATAAAACTACTGAATAATAATAATAATAATAATAATAATAACACCAGGACTTACAAACACATATAACATACAGAAAATTGCACTACTAGGCACTGCACACATCCTACGCAGAACACTTTCCATACAATAACCATCAGAGCATCACAACAAATCACAGCACATACCCAAGGCACACAGAGCTGCGCTCGGTAGTGAAGTGAAAGCACGCTATAAAAATAAAACTATTGAATAATAATAATAATAATAATAATAATAATAATAATAATAACAATGATAATAATGATAATAATAATAATAATTATAATAATAATAATAATAATAATAAACAAAGGATAATTCATTCATCCATTTATATATATATATATATATATATATATATATATGCACACACATACATACACATACACACACATACATACACATACACACACATACATACACATACACACACATACATACACATACACATACATACATATACATACATACACACGCTCCAAACATAAACATATATATATATGAATGTATATATATATATATAACATATATATATATATATATATATATATATATATATATATATATATATATATATATATATATACATACATACATAAAGATATAAAACATATATATAAATATATATATATACACATATATATATATATATAATGCTTTAAAATTCATAACAATTTTTTAAAGCTATAAATTATACAAATCATAGAAGTAAGAAATAAATTAAGAACATTTTATCTAATGAATACTTATATTGATTTATTAAGCTAGAATAAATCTATCTAAATCTAAAAAATAACACTGGAAGGAGTTTACCTTTGAAAAACCTAACCTAAAATAATGGCAACGTAGAAATCCAAAAACAAATGAGAGAAGAACTTACTTAAATAGTAAATGCAAGGGATGAAACTATGATTATCAAACTCTCAATAATCGGTTTATCAAATTAAACAAAGTGAAGCATCCTTAAAAGACCTACTTATAGAAAATTTTAAAAAAAGGATTTATTCCTATGAACACAAAAACTCCTCTTTCCGATTTTAAATTTAACAGCTTTCTTCTAGAAAATCAAATCAAAAATAATTCTTCAAAACAAAAAGAACAGAACCGATTGGCAGTCTTATAGGCCGGAGCCGTCCCTAAAATGTTCCATTCAATAATGAACAATTATTATGATCTTTAAGATTCCAGATGAAATTACTAAGACTAATAGAAGAAGCCTTATTTCTGATCCTAAAAGAAAGGTAATGGTTTGAAACCTTGTTTGTTAATATCATTAGCAGAAGAACCAATATAAATGTAAAAATTACCCCCAGAAATGATTTCAGCTCCATAAACCGCTTCTTTACTATTGCATAAAGATGCTGTCTTTAGAAGTTGTAAATGCATTTTAGAGCGTGGTTGCAAAATATTTGGAGAAGAATTTCGGTGCTTCAAGATCCCCTTGCTTAACTCTGTTTTCAAATGGAAATGCTTCTGCTATGGATCCACCAAATTTAACTTGGGCTTTCATATCTATATACAGAGCCCTAATTATATTCACAAACTAATCTGGACAGTTAAGTTTCTTCGGTACCGGCCACGGTCGAAAACATTCCTAAGATCCACAAAACAATGGTAGAACCTCATGTTTTGTTCCTTGCCCTTTCCTGGCAGCTGCCAGGCAGGGAAGATCATATCAATTGTCCCTCATGAAGCACAGACGCTGCATTGTGACTCCGGTGCAGCTCTTGGGATGATAAATTTATGAAGGCGCTCTTAGGTAACATAACGAAGTACCTTTCCAACAACAGACAACAAGAATATTCTGTGGACATTTCCACACACGTCCATGGAACGAGATTTATATCAAGAAATGAGAATAGAATCAATCCAGTGTTTAAAGTACCCCCTCTTTCCTCCAGTAAGAAACGAAATAGTTTGATAATCCTTTCCCCCACTAAACCTCCAAATTCCTGAGTTGACTTGTGTTGTCTGGACAGGCATTTCTTTGACAACTGAAGAATTAAAGATTTCCTCAGTTATTCTCATATTTCCATTCGACTGTTTATTGAGAAGATCAGAATAGTGAAGTACTAATTGTTTTTGTATGGATTGACATTAGTGAAGCGCTGTCGGCCATCAACAGATCTCACTGGAGCTATAGTGGTTGACCGAGGGCCAAAAACCTCTTCTATTAATACAAAAGATAGAAGGCTTTTGTAGCCTCATGGCCAATAGCACTTTGTACATCTCTTGCCTTTTGGTGCCACCATTTATCTTTCATTTTCTGAAGACTACATCGAATTTTTAATTGAAGAGATTTGTATCTCATGTCCTGGTTAGAATTGTTTGTTTTACTTAGAATTGTCTTGCTTTGTGACTACTTTTTATGAAGAAGTTTAGGAATTTCCAAGCCAATAAACCAAGTTGCATCTTTTTTAAATCTCTTTCCCCAAATGGAAGAAACCGAATCGCAGATTTGTAATTTGAAATATTCTTCCATGGATCTCCTTGTTCAGGTGAGACATCTCTTATTGACACGTGAAAACTTTGTGATAAAGTGGGGGGAATGAAGGTTTACTGTGTTGATTCTCTTTGGTACAGTAGAGCCCCCCTTTCTAATCTTGCGCTGGATTGAAAAATTAAGTTTGTCTCCGACAATCTTATGCTCTGTCCATCATTCTGCTCCTTTCATAGCTCGGACATTTCAGACAGCTTCCAAATCGGATTTGCGTACCAAGACAAAGTCAACAAGGTGCCAGTGCTTAGAACTTGATTGATTCCAGGTTGTTTTATATTTGGTTTTTACTGAAAGAAACCGCATGCTATCAAAAGCCGATGTTCAGTGCAAACACAAAGAGTAGACACTATTTCAGTTATGTTCTTCTTCACAAGGTCAGTTATGTCATGAAACCAGATTCAACTTTTCAGTTGAAGTCCTCCATAATTACTAGCTTATCAGTAGCTGGCACATTTCTTACCAATTCTCCAGGGTCGTTGTAGAATTGTCCAACAGATGCTTCTGCGTGTGACATTGTGGGTGCAATAACACTTATTACAGTGAAGTATCTCCGTTCCTCCTTTTCAGATGCGGACGACATAATAAAATAGATGCTAAGGAACCGGTGGGGGGGATTTCAAAAGATGAGACCAGAGGGTTTCTAACAGCCAAGATTCTCTTCTTTCACCATCTGCTAAACCTTTCTGAAAGAAATTGTAGCCAAATCCACTCCAATTGAAATGACCATCCCCTCTTAAAAAGTTTCAAGGAGTGTTCCTACCTTTAATGAATGTCTTTTCAAGTTCTGGGCGATCAGTACAGTTCATCTCTCTGGTCTACGATTAAAATTGTTCCCACCCAGAGTACACAGATTCCAAAAAGCAAGTTTCTTTGAACGTTTAATCTTCTTGAGTTGACCATTTGACTAGAGTGACAGGTTGATGACTGGGCCATTTGCTGAGCCAAGCTTTTTCATCTTTTGTTCCCAAACCCTTATTGCCATTTACCACTTTTGTTTAAGTCATTTCCGATAACTTCAAAGAGCATTTGAAGGCCAACCATACTAAAAGAGTTTGTAATGTACAAGTGGTACCCCTGTAATTAGATATATTTCTCAGTGGACATAGATGACACAGAACTAACCCACGTCTTTACCACAAAAGATTTCATTGGTCTGTCATATGAAAAGACCAAGAACTTCATGAGTCTCCGTGGACATAGATGACACAGAACTAACCCACGTCTTTAGCACAGAAGATTTCATTGGTCTGTCATATGAAAGACCAAGAACCTCAAGAGTCTCCGTGGACATAGATGACACAGAACTGCCCCACTTTTTACCACAGAAGATTTCATTGGTCTATCATATGAAAGACCAAGAATTTCACGGGCCTCCGTAGTCACAGATGACACAAAGCTACCCCACGTCTTTAGCTCAGAAGATTTCATTGGTCTGTCACATGAAAAGACCAAGAACTTCAAGGGCCCCCGTGGACATAGATGACACATAACTGCCCCACTTTTTACCACAGAAGATTTCATTGGTCTATCATATGAAAGACCAAGAATTTCACGGGCATCCGTGGTCACAGATGACACAAAGCTACCCCACGTCTTTAGCTCAGAAGATTTCATTGGTCTGTCATATGAAAAGACCAATAACTTCAAGGGCCCCCGTGGACATAGATGACACAGAACTGCCCCACTTTTTACCACAGAAGATTTCATTGGTCTATCATATGAAAGACCAAGAATTTCACGGGCCTCCGTGGTCACAGATGACACAAAGCTACCCCACGTCTTTAGCTCAGAAGATTTCATTGGTCTGTCATATGAAAAGACCAATAACTTCAAGGCCCCCGTGGACATAGATGACACAGAACTGCCCCACTTTTTACCACAGAAGATTTCATTGGTCTATCATATGAAAGACCAAGAATTTCACGGGCCTCCGTGGTCACAGATGACACAAAGCTACCCCACGTCTTTAGCTCAGAAGATTTCATTGGTCTGTCATATGAAAAGACCAATAACTTCAAGGGCCCCCGTGGACATAGATGACACATAACTACCCCACGCCTTTACCACAGAAGATTTCATTGGGGTGTCATATGAAAGTCCAAGAACATCAAGGGCCTCGAGCTGGTACTACTCTGGTGTGTGATCTACAATTTAAAGGTCAATTACTTTAGGCTTCTCTTCAGGTTACTTTTCAATGTCTAAAGAGAAACTGTGAAATTTTGTGTTGGTACCCCTACCAGTTATCCGAAAATTTGATACAGAGAGAGATTGCACAGGCCTTTTTTTTTATTCAATCAGTATAATATAGAAAAACATTTCCGTAGCGGATAGAGCTATAAGTTTGGCAGCCATGAGTTTGCAACGTAGAGATGACAAAATTTCACCATTCTCCCCTTTTCTTCCATCTTCCTTTATTTCTCCACCACAACGATGAGATGGTGCAACATTTTATTCATTATCTAAAAGTCCATTTCTTCGTAAAAATGCAAATACCTTCGTCTCGCCGCTGTATAAATCTTTAGCCAACATCTTCAGAGCTTTTATAAATTGCAAATTATAGAAAAAAAGTAACCTAAAGTATTTTGCCTTTAATTTGTGAATCACACACCCAAGCACCACCCTCATGCTTTTATTTCAGAATTTAATTTTTCTTAGAGTAGTTGCCTTAATGAAGATGTAGAGTTCAGTCTATCCTACGGGTCAGAGGTTAGCAAAATTACAGCCTTGGTAGGAAAACTCTCAGCAACCTGAGTCTTCGTATTATGTCAGAGTAATAAAATAATGATATAAACTAAAAAATAAAAATAATAACGGTATATATATAAAAAGAATACGAAAAACAATAATGATAATGTTTTAAAAGCAAACTGCTGGAAGTTAACAAAGTTAAAAGGTTAAAAAGTCTGCCAGGTTTTCCGTTGAGTCTTACTAGTAACATTGTGACCCAGGACAATGTGCTGCATGGATGGGTTGTTAGTGACTCAACCAGTGAAACGTCCAAGATTGCTTGGTGAGGAGGTGTTTGTTGGACAACGAGGGGCGGGGGTGAGAAACAAAAAAGGAAACAGAAAGAAGTGGTGGAAAGACGGATGGACATGTGCACACACACGCACACACACACACACACACACACACACACACATACACATTGCTTATGACGGGCTTCTTTCAGTGTCCGTCAACGAACTCCACTCACAAGACTTTTCAAAAGCGAATGAATAATGCGAAATTCTTTTCATTTCATGTCCTTTGTCCGGAAATCTTCCGTCTCGCATCCTGTGACCTCTTCATAGAATAAGTATAATAATCCTTTCTACTTATGCCTGAAATTGAGGGGAGCGGGAGAGGCGATTACATCGACCCCAGTACTCAAGAGGTACTCAAGCACGAAATGAGGAAAGGCGAAGTTGACCTCGGCGGAATTTGAACTCAGAACATAGCGACAGACGAAATACCTAATTCTTTACTACTCACAAGGGGTTAAACACAGAGGGAACAAACAAGGACAGACACACGGAATAAGTCGATTATATAGACCCCAGTGCGTAACTGGTACTTATTTAATCGACCCCGAAAGGATGAAAGTCAAAGTGACTTCGGCGGAATTTGAACTCAGCACGTAACGGCAGACGAAATACCTATTTCTTTTCTACCCACAAGGGGCTAAACACAGAGGGAACAAACAAGGACAGACAAACGGATTAAGTCAATTACATCGAGCTCAGTGAGTAAATGTTACTTATTTAATCGACCCCCGAAAGGATGAAAGGCGTAGTCGACCTCGGCGGAATTTGAACTCAGCACGAACGACAGACGAAATACGGCTACGCATTTCGCCCGGCGTGCTAACGTCTCTGCCAGCTCGCCACCTTACCTTAGAAAGCATACGTTATTGATGACGTGAAAAGCAAACGCAGATCTTATAGTGGAAGGTACATAACTCTTGCAGAGAAGAGTTATTTCCCTTAGTGTTTTAATAAAATTTGCTAAGGCAGAAATTGAGGTTCTAAGCTGGTCCAAGTCAACTTTTGTCTTTCGTTCTTCCCTGGACAATGGAATAATGCACCAATCGCATTTTACCGATGATGCCCCGCATCATCGATTGAAATCTTGTGATTATGTTAGAAATTAGGAAATAGTTCTAGGAAGCATATGGGTGGAAAAGACTGGTCTTCCATATGTTGTGGTGATTTTCAGGGAGGAATTCCTCATTCTGGCCAGAGTGAGGCAGGATGAAGCGGAGAGAGAGGACAAGGTAGATACCCGCAATTCTGGCAAACCCGTATATGTTGACAAGAGGAAGGAGACACTTAATCTGTTTGTAAAGATTATATCAACAACCCCTTCATGTGCACTTATAATGACATCAGGAGGGACCAGCTGCTGGGTTCTGGCAAGTTACTGCTTAGGCTGCCAGAACCAACAATGGAATGGAATCTGAAGGAGCCGAGCATCAGTGAAATGGGAAAAGGGATGAGGATGGTGAGATTTATCACAGCATAATTGAGTGGTCTATAAGAACTGCTGGAAGCTACTCTATCAGGTGCGGAGGGTCCTACATATAAGCTGGAGGAGAAGATAGGTTACCCAGTCACAGACATACATCGAAGGGATGAATATACAGAAGGAGACAAGGGCCGAGATTATCAACCTATGTCGAGTCATCCCTTTGCTCAGTGTAGAAAGCAAGATTCTCTTAGACATTGTGTCTGAGTGACCCTCCAACTTTCTGCTAAAGAACGATTGTATAGACAGGGTTTTACGGAAAGGAGTCATACTGAGCTGGGTGTCACTGCTTTCCCTGTACTTTTGGTAAAAAAAAGTGAAGCACATTTCAAGAGACATCTGCAGAAATATTCCACTATAGGTGGTCTTACATTCTATTAGAAACAACAGCCAACTTCCCTTGAATTTGCATTATTTCCCTGCATCTTGTGATACTGCATTTAGATCTGCAGAAATTTTCATAGACACAAATACATCTCAGAGAATCATGCAATGAGCAAAATAAATAGGATTTTATCATGCAGATTTAACTTGAACCCCTATTTGTCTCCCTATCACAGCTGCTGCACCTTAATTACTTAATCCAATACAGTCATACAACCCAAGGCCTGTTTCTCTGAAACAGTCATCTACTTTTTGAAAAATAATTTCCATCTAACAATCGACAGAACAATGGGCCTTCGTGGGCCCTGTTCCATACTAATTTTAGTCATTGCGTCTAATTGAATTCCATATTTAGAAAGCTTTTTCAAATCTTCCAGTAATTTTCTCCAATTAATCATCATTAATGTCTGGAATACAGCTACCAACAATATTATTTGAGAGACAAACTTCCTTCGATTAACCTGCATTTGCTTTTTCCATTAATAATTTCTGTGGTTTTCATTTCTCCTGGCAACAAAAATTCTTCACCAACGCAGCATGTTTTTGTTTCTTTTTTTTTTGCTATTTTCTGCACGTGGTCACTTTTATAAATATAAATTAAATTTAAGCAAAATATATTCCAAATAAATCATATAAACAGTAACTTATGGTTTTGTATGACTGAGCTTTGGTATTGGAGAAGACTTTTACGGATTCCATGGACAGCGAGGCTCACCAATGGAGAAATTCTTAAGCAGATCAGGCCAAAAATGTCGCAAGAAGTTAGGATCACCAAGCATAGATTGGCATATTTTGGTCATATTCTGCAGAGAAAATCCCTGGAGAAGGACATCATGCTCGGAATGGTCATTGGCAAGAGAGGAAGAGGCCGACCAAGAACCCGCTGGCTTGACACCATCAGGAGTGATATCGGAATGGACATAGCCAGTCTGAAAGAAGCGGCCCAGGATAGAACTGACTGGAGGACACTGATCCAACGAGTAACCGAGAGTCGACTTCGACTGAGTGGATAGATGACTTTGAGGAAGAAAAATCAAGTCTATCTTGACAAGTTGTGGTGCACCTGAGCACTGTATACATTGATTTCCTTATTATATAATCTATGATTGAAATATGGCAGGTGAGAAGGAGGAGAGCAAGTAAAGGCAACGTTCACTTTATTGTCTCCGCAATACTCAACAAGCAATGGTTTTGGCACAGAATTAAAGGTTCTGGTGATGTCGAAATGCATAACAACCACCCATGAGCCACCATCTGTGGTTTGAGTGATGTCTTTAGGAAATTAAATGAATTGGTTGCAGCAGTTGGTCTTAGGAATAAATTCAAGTTGTGAGGACCAAACGAGGTTATGAGAGTGCCAGAAGTTCCAGAATTTCTCTGACATAGGAATTTCTCCCTGTAGAAAGTGTTGACGTGCTTATAAGGATGTCGCAGAAAAATACCTCTTGCTATCAGTAGGATATGTTTTATACGCTTTATACGCACTTTTCACAAGTTGTGGTGCACCTGAGCACTGTATACATTGATTTCATTATTATTATTATTATCATCTGTTGTAGAATATTTACATTGCTTATAATGGACATGTGATGCGTATGAATGAGGACAGCTGCATAAAGAAGAGCTGATCATTGAAAGTGGATGATACCTGTGGAAGTGGGAGACCCAGGAAGACACGGCATCAAGTGATTAGGACTGATCTCAGGAAGCTGGCCCTCACAGAAGAAATGACCATGGACCAAGATGTCTGGCGATATGAATTCCTTGAGAAGACCCACCCACATCAGCAAAACTGAGTTCTGGAAGCGTTGTGTAGAGAACTTCTCACACATTCTGCCACAACGAACCAAATTTCATCTATACATCGCTTCCTCACATTTCTACTTCATGCTCCATGCTTACCTCCCACTCCCTAATCTTGGTCCCCTTGACCTGGTTCCACTTTACCATTGCCCTCTGCTTGACCCTGACCTGTGCGTGCGACCCACATGCCATGTTTCCCCCTAT
Organism: Octopus sinensis; assembly: GCF_006345805.1. Lineage (NCBI taxonomy): Eukaryota > Metazoa > Mollusca > Cephalopoda > Octopoda > Octopodidae > Octopus > Octopus sinensis. The sequence goes on from NW_021834171.1 coordinate 25,428, forward strand.
TATTGGCATCTGCCGGCCTCCGACCTGGGTGTTCCACACGTAACAAGAAAACTTGTCCTGAACCCTACCTCAACAAACCAATTTACATCTCTTTCTAGCATTTCCTCCTTCATTCACTATGCCTAGCTCTCTCTCTCTCCTTGCTTAGCCCTCACTCCCCAGTTCTCTCCTCACCCTCCGTGTTTCTATGCATCGTTGCCATCCAGTAGATCCTTCTTACTTTATATATACCCAGGTCTTTCACCACTTACTTGCTCTCCCTTCACAATATCCGGTCACTTATATTATGGCATTTGAACCTCAAGGCTATGCCCTGGCACTTGCTGCTGTTTATATTTCTCTCTCTTCCTTCACTCAACCATCTCATTTATACTCTGAACTCCGTTCCTTGTGAGCATGACCAGCATTTTGCCATCATCTCCACCCTGCTGTCTCCCCACCCTACCCCGCACACTCTCTCTCTTTCTTTCTCTTTCTCTCTCTGTCTCTCTCTCTCCTGCACTTCGCTAAGGTTGAGCAACTGTGTATTTTCTTTGTGATAGCACACCTGTTTCTGTCTTCATTCGTGATCTTTCTCTCTCCGGCCGGGTAACCTTGTACTTCCTCTTCAGTAAGATGCCTATATCTGTCTCATTATAACCTTTTCATCATCACCTCCTCCCCTCTTAGATGTTTTTTGTCATGCATGTACTTAGTCACCCTGTCAATGCAGGTGCCACTTAAAAAGCACCCAGTCCACACTGTAAAGTGGTTGGTGCTCGGAAGGGCATCTATCTGTAAAAACCTTGCCAAAACTGACCTCACCTGTGCTTGTGCCACATTAAAAGCACTAAGTCCACCCTGCTGAATGGTTGGTGTTAGGAAGGGCATCCAACTGTAAAAACCTTGCCAAAACTGACCTCACTTGTGCTTGTGCCACATAAAAAGCACTAAGTCCACTCTGCTTGTGTGTCTGTGTTTGCCACACCCCACAACATCACTTGGCAACTGATGCTGGTGTGTTTACATCCCCGTAAATAAGCGGTTCGGTAAAAGTGACTGATAGAATAAGACTTACCTTATTCGGTCGTCTTTCCTTTTTCCGGGGTTCGTGGGGTGGTTTCTCGACATAGGCCCTTATACAAGGATTCATTATAATCCAGTCTAGGACCACATATGTCCGAATTAAGATTTGCTCGTAAAATGTTAAAGTTCAACCTGTCTAACCTAAAAATGTCAATGCGTTTTGGCAATGTTCGGTGGTTTAGGAATTGTTCTGCTGTTGGAATCCTTTTAATGCTTTTCATTAACTGGTCATTTTCCTTGTTGACGGCGATATAAACCATCTCTGAGGACTAGTTGGTGGGGTGGACGGGGGTGGGGTCTGGGAGGAGAGGAAATTGTTCAACACTGCGGGGAGGTGGGCGTTCCGTCGGGTATCCGGAATTGGATGGGGGAGTTTACATTTTTTGCTTTCTGTGGGGAACTGTGGTGGGGTGGTTTTTTCTGTGTGTTTGCTGTGGTGTTTTTTTTCTTGTTTGTGCTGGGGGGGGGGCGTTAAGTCGTTGTTCCTCCTCTTTGGTGTTTTCTTTTGTCTTACCGGAACAAAGTCTGTTTCTTCTTCGGCCTGCTTAGTGCCGGAGTCCTGTTGTTTTTCTTTCTGGTTATTTTCTTCTGCTTCTTTTCTCCTTTTCCTTCTTTCTCCTTGCGGGTGGGGCAGTCTACTTGAATGTGTCCTTTTTCGCCACATTCATAGCAACGGGGTTTTCGCCCCTCTACCACCACTCGCAATGTGATTTCTTCGCTGAAGTGGATATTTTCCACTATTTCCTCCAGGGTTTCTGGGGACGCCTGAATAGTCACTTCTAGACTCTGGCTCCGCCAGTTTTGTTTTTGTATTTTTGCCACTTCTATGATGGTTATTTTTTCATCCAGTCCCATTAATAAGGCTGGAAGCAAGTTACTTCCATTTCTGGTGGTATTTCTATTTTTATTTTAGCGGTTCTTCTTCCTAGGTATGACGGCAGTAAAATAATTTCGTTTGTCTTTATTGGTTGTAGTGAATGTAGTTTTGCCTTTTCTTCTTCTTTGAAGTAAACTGCTATGGTTGCATAGTTTTTCCTCATGTTATGTATTCGATGCCCTGCCAAATTGGTTGCAGACACCTCTCAACTTGTTCGTTCGTTGCTTTTTCTATTTTTTTCTTTTATCATAAATGACTTGTACATTATCTGTTGTGTTTTCTTAATAATTTCATTTGGGAGGGTGGCCCTTGCGTCAGTCCCCTCCCTGGTATACATATCTTTGTGTTTCATAAGTTCATTGTTATCAATGCGTAGGACTTCTCTTTTAAGCCCGGCCGCAGCTGCGAAGTTGTACGTTTTTTGGTTTACATTTTGGGTATCCTTTTTGTCTGAGTCTGTGCTTTTGTTAATATTAATTCTTTTCGAAGACGAATCTTCAATAGTTGAACTGGAAGACGACATGTCTTCACTATTCATATTTTTTTTTCCAAAGAGAAATATTTATTTTGTGTGTGTACAAATGTAATTCTTTTCCCCTCCGTAAGGAGGGGAACAACAGTTTTTTTGTCTGTCACAAAAAATAGATAACCAAAGTTCAAACAACGGCAATTAACAAGTATTTTTTAACAAAAGCAAACCAAACAAAGCAATTACGCACGAGCTCCAAAAAAAACACGTCTGAACGATAGCTTAAACTGTGCTCTATAATTTGTTATTACCTATACAGGCGATACAAAGAAAATGACAACACAATCACGAATGATTTGACGATGTAGAGCAATTGGGGTCAATTAAAAATTTTACATGATTATATAAATTATCGAATGACTAGACATGCACAATGAAAGTTTTTACAAATGGAGTGGGGCGGGTTTTATACGGACCCCACGAACGCCGCTTCACCACTGACCTCAGTTTTATTTTAACTTATCTCGCATCCACGAGGGGCCATTTATATGCAACATTCTTCAATCTTTCATCAAACACTTTCTTACTCAGGCATCTCCTCTCCAGCCCTATTTCTCATTTTAGATGGAATATGAAGAAATTCACCAGACCAGGACCAGAGATGAAGTTGCTTGACATCAACCCTCTCATCCTTATCTTCCGTACTACCTGTTTCGCAGTTGCTACCACAGAGAGAAAACAATTCTTACCTTCTTTCGTTAAGAAATCCGGCGGGTTCATTTTCACCATAGATTCAGTCGTCAGCTGCACTCTTCCTCCACTTCACAACAGTTGTTCGGCAAAAACCCACGCATCTGACACCTCGGATATGCTAACTGCCTTGTGGGATGTTCTGATGTCGCTTGGTCAGAAATTCAAAGGGTAAGTTTTTTAGCATTTTCTAATTTATAACTATCGGAATATTATGTTGATAAGGAAATGAGTTTTATAATTCTAATCCAGAAACGCGTCCATAATTAACCGAAGACTGTTTGATTACATTATTTTCCTTCTTTTTTGCCTCTGTGTGTTACAGAGAGGGTTATCTATGGAGGCATATTTTGTAGCGAAAAGAAATAACGGTCTTTTGGCTACTATTTCTAAATTTTTCGGTATGTGGTTAAGCAACTTATTGCTAAACCCTTAATTATTGTTATAATTATATATAAAACTTCCTGTATAAGTTTTTACCGAATATGGTTCCTTTCCATACCGAAACTACTTGGTGAAATTTATTAATTATAAATTAATAATTTTTTACCCTATATCAATAACGAGAATATATATATATATATATATATATATATATATATATATATATATATATATATGTGTGTGTGTGTGTGTGTGTGTGTGTGTGTGTGTGTGTGTGTGCGTGTGCGTAGTGTGTGTGCGCGTGTGTGTGTGTGTGTGTGGATAGATAGATAGATAGATAGATAGGTAGATATACGACAAGATACACACACGCACACACACACACCACACACACAACACACATGTGTGTATGTACGACAGGCGTCTTTAATTTTTCGTCAAGGAAAACCTCTCAAAAGGCTCTGGTAGGCCCCAGGTGTCAGGCAGTGAGACTGAACTTGGAAGCGCGTGGTTGGAAAACAAGCTTCTTATCCCGCAGCCAATAAAAATACTGTTTTGTAGGTGGTCTAATGTCACGCTAGAAATAACAGCCAAGTGTCCTGAAACTTGCGATGTCTTTCATATAACACCGGAGGATACTTTAAGAAGTATTTGAACGATATATTAAGAAGCTCTGTAAAAATATTGTCATGCAGGTGTTCTCAAGTCATGCTAGAAATAACAGCGAAGTGTTCTGAAAATTGCGTTGTCTTTCACATAACATTGAAGGACCCTTTTCGAAGCATCTGTAAATGTCGTCATACAAGTGGTTTCACACTATGCTAGAAATAACAGCCAAGTACACTGAAATTGCATTGTTGTCATGAAAGATTGAATGAAATGAACAATCCTCTGTACAAATATTGTCTTGCGAGTACTCTCACATTATGCTAAAGATAACAGCCAAGTACCTGGAAAATTGCAATTTCCTTCATATGAGAGTAAAGGACAATTGCAGAATCGTCTGTCAAAATATTACCCCACGGATAGAGTGGCATAATGTTAAAAACATCAGCCAAGTACCCTGTAATTTGTATTTCATAAGCAAATGGAGTCTACTTGAAGTAGCATCCGTAAAAATATTGTCCCATAGGTAGTCTCTCATGATGCTAGAAATAACAGCCAAGTGCCCTGAAATGAAAATTCTTCTTTAGAAGCGTCTGTTTTCTCTCTCAGCTGATACTCCCCCTCTCTCACTAAGCACAAACACACACACACACTCGCGTGCGCACACATGCGCGCATGCGACGGGCTTCTTTCAGTTTCCGTCTACCAAATCCACTCACAAAGCTTTGGTCGTCCCGAGGCAATAGAAGAAGACACTTTCCCATGCTGCCATCCAGTGGAACTGAACTGGGAACCATGTGGTTGGGAAGCAAGTGTGTCACCACACAGCCGCACCCATATACAGACACATTTCATGGTCGCAAGCTGCCTGACCCCCCCCCCCTTCTCGCTCTCCCTCTCAGTCTTTTCCTTCATCTCTCTCTCTCTCTCTCTCTCTCTCTCTCTCTTACCTTATTGCATCTTACAGAATCATTCTAGCTTTCTTACTTTCTCTCTCCCTCCCACTCTCACTCTATCTGTCTCTCTCTTATTTACTCTTCCCTTTTTTATCTAAGGGGAACTACTAGGAGTTACCTCCCTTTTCCACAAATCTTAATTTGTAATATATTTTAGCTGTTTCAGTCATTAGACGGCGGCCTTGCTGGAGCACCGCCTCGAAAAAATTTTAGACGAACAAACCGACCCCAGGACTTATATTTTTTTTAAAAAGTAAGCCTGGCACATATTTCATCTGCCTGTAAGGCCGAACCGGTAGGTTGCGGTGACGTAAACACACCAGCACCGGTTGTCAAGCGGTGGAGGGGGAAATCACACACACACAACAGACAAACACACACACACACATAAATACACGCACACACACACCACACACACAACACACATGTGTGTATGTACGACAGGCGTCTTTAATTTTTCGTCAAGGAAAACCTCTCAAAAGGCTCTGGTAGGCCCCAGGTGTCAGGCAGTGAGACTGAACTTGGAAGCGCGTGGTTGGAAAACAAGCTTCTTATCCCGCAGCCAATAAAAATACTGTTTTGTAGGTGGTCTAATGTCACGCTAGAAATAACAGCCAAGTGTCCTGAAACTTGCGATGTCTTTCATATAACACCGGAGGATACTTTAAGAAGTATTTGAACGATATATTAAGAAGCTCTGTAAAAATATTGTCATGCAGGTGTTCTCAAGTCATGCTAGAAATAACAGCGAAGTGTTCTGAAAATTGCGTTGTCTTTCACATAACATTGAAGGACCCTTTTCGAAGCATCTGTAAATGTCGTCATACAAGTGGTTTCACACTATGCTAGAAATAACAGCCAAGTACACTGAAATTGCATTGTTGTCATGAAAGATTGAATGAAATGAACAATCCTCTGTACAAATATTGTCTTGCGAGTACTCTCACATTATGCTAAAGATAACAGCCAAGTACCTGGAAAATTGCAATTTCCTTCATATGAGAGTAAAGGACAATTGCAGAATCGTCTGTCAAAATATTACCCCACGGATAGAGTGGCATAATGTTAAAAACATCAGCCAAGTACCCTGTAATTTGTATTTCATAAGCAAATGGAGTCTATTTGAAGTAGCATCCGTAAAAATATTGTCCCATTGGTAGTCTCTCATGATGCTAGAAATAACAGCCAAGTGCCCTGAAATGAAAATTCTTATTTAGAAGCGTCTGTTTTCTCTCTCAGCTGATACTCGAACTCTCTCACTAAGCACAAATACACACACACACACTTACACACACACTCGCGTGCGCACACATGCGCACATGCGACGGGCTTCTTTCAGTTTCCGTCTACCAAATCCACTCACAAAGCTTTGGTCGTCCCGAGGCAATAGAAGAAGACACTTTCCCATGCTGCCATGCAGTGGAACTGAACTGGGAACCATGTGGTTGGGAAGCAAGTGTGTCACCACACAGCCGCACCCATATACAGACACATTTCATGGTCGCAAGCTGCCTGAACCACCACCCACTTTCTCGCCCTCCCTCTCAGTCTTTTCCTTCATCTCTCTCTCTCTCTCTCTCTCTCTCTCTCTCTCTCTCACCTTATTGCATCTTACAGAATCATTCTAGCTTTCTTACTTTCTCTCTACCTCCCACTCTCACTCTATCTGTCTCTCTCTTATTTACTCTTCCCTTTTTTATCTAAGGGGAACTACTAGGAGTTACCTCCCTTTTCCACAAATCTTAATTTGTAATATATTTTAGCTGTTTCAGTCATTAGACGGCGGCCTTGCTGGAGCACCGCCTCGAAAAAATTTTAGACGAACAAACCGACCCCAGGACTTATATTTTTTTTAAAAAGTAAGCCTGGCACATATTTCATCTGCCTGTAAGGCCGAACCGGTAGGTTGCGGTGACGTAAACACACCAGCACCGGTTGTCAAGCGGTGGAGGGGGAAATCACACAC
>NW_021834171.1:35000-45000 GCF_006345805.1 Octopus sinensis
TAGCGAGGTATGAAAAGCGTATTAGATTCTTCAGGGACAACAACATGTTCAAAAATAACCCCAACAATTTTTACAGGAAGATAGGAGAAACAACAGTTACTGTAAAGTATGTACCATCAAAAGAAGAAGTGCAGGGATTTTGGAATAAAATTTGGGCAGAAGAAAAAACACACAGCGAAAAGGCCCCCTGGATTGATAGAATATCTAAAGAACTGGACTCCTTAGAAGAGCAAAAGTGGGAGGGTGTCAAGGTAGAAGATATAAGATCTGCTCTCAGGAGGTCAAGCAAATGGAAGTCTCCAGGAAAGGATAAAATCCCTAACTTTTGGTTGAATGCCTTCCCAGAGAGCCATGAACTGCTAGCAGAACTTTACAATGATGTTTTGCAACGCCCTAGTAGGATGCCTCCTTGGCTAGTTAATGGGTTAACATTCCTGCTTCCAAAAAGTGAAGAAACAAATGAACCCAAAAACTATAGACCCATAACCTGCTTAACAACTATGTATAAAACACTAACATCTGTCCTGACGGAATATACCTATAGTTTTTTGACAGACAGCAGCATATTCCCTAATGAACAGAAAGGATGTAAACGTGGATCCTACGGTTGTAAAGATCAACTACTCATCAATAAGATGATCTTAGAAGATTGTCACAAACGACACAAAAACTTATCAATAGCCTGGATAGACTATAAAAAGGCTTTTGATAGCCTACCACATAGCTGGATTAATAAATGCCTAGAAATGTATAAGATAGCACCTGCTCTGCGAAACATTTTGTCTGTAAGTATGAGATCATGGGGAACCACACTAACTTTGAACAGTGACAATGAATCTCTAAATGCTGGTGATGTAAAAATTTCATGTGGCATTTTCCAGGGTGACTCACTATCACCGCTCCTCTTCTGTTTAGCCTTAATACCTCTCTCAAAACTGCTCAATGACGCGCAGTACGGGTATAAAATGTTTGATAAAAATATAAATCATATCATTTACATGGATGATTTAAAGCTCTTTGCAAAAAATGACCAACAACTCAAGGGCTTACTAGCGATTGTCAAACAATTCAGTGATGACATCGGAATGCAATTTGGCCTCGATAAATGCGCAAAAGCTACCTTTATCAAAGGAAAAATGACAGAAACATCTAACGTTAACCTTGACCAGCAGAATGTCATAAAAGAATTAGACCCAGCAGAGAACTACAAGTATCTAGGGGTAATTGAAGGAGAAGGAATAAGGCATTCAGAGATGAAGGAAAGGATCAGGAGAGAATGCTATCGCAGTGTAAGAGCAATACTCAAGACAGAGCTGAATGCGAGAAACAGGATCGAAGCGATCAATGCATTAGCCATACCAGTCGTGACTTACTGTTTCAATATCGTTAACTGGTCAATTACTGAAATATGTAATCTTGACAGAAAAATACGAAAACTGTTGACAATGCATAGAATGCACCACCCTAAGGCAGATACAGAACGACTTTATCTGCCAAGAAAAGAGGGAGGCCGTGGACTTTTACAACTGGCAATAACAATGAAGATTGCTACAATTGGCCTAGACACCTACCTGAAAATCTCTGAGGACTGGATGTTAAAACTTGTCTCAAAACATGAAAACAAGAAAGCATCATACTCAGTAACAAAACAGGCAAAGGAATATCTAAGTGAATTCCGAATACAACAAATTTCGGAATTAGAGATAGACATACAAGAAACAGGCACAGAAAAAGCTAAGCGCATGAAAACCCGTGCTAAATCTGCGGCCTTAGATATTCTGAATGATAAATGGCAAGAAAAACCTCTCTATGGCAAATACCCAAAGAGAGCAAATAATGCAGATGTTGACAAAGCCCTGACCCATCAATGGCTAATGGCCTCTGGCTTAAAATCTGAAACAGAGGGGTTTATCATAGCAGCTCAAGATCAATGCCTACCAACAAGAAACTACCAGGCCAACATATTAAAGATCAGAAGCAGTCCAACGTGTCGTGTATGCAAGCAACAAAATGAAACCATTGACCATGTGGTCTCCAAGTGCAGTCTTCTAGCGCCTACAGAGTATCTCAACAGGCACGATAGAGCTGCACAATATATTCACTGGGTAATCTGTAAAAACCTGGATTTGCCCCATGAAAAAAACTGGTGGGAACACAAACCACCCCCAGTGCTTGAAAATGACCACATCTCACTCCTCTGGAACTTCACCATTCAAACTGACAGAAAGATAGATGCAAATAGGCCAGACATCATATTGAAAGATTTCAAACAAAGAACATGCCTCCTCATTGATATGACTGTCCCAATGGATATAAACGTATCTGTCAAGACCTACCAAAAACTGAGCAAATATAAAGATCTTGAAATAGAAATCAGCAAAATGTGGAAGCTGAAGACTAAAACAATACCTGTTGTCATAGGTGCCCTGGGAATGATAGCAAAAGGGGCTGATAGCTACCTAACTCAGATACCAGGAAACCCAAAAATGGCAGAAATTCAAAAGATAGTGCTCATGGGAACTGCTCATATCCTACGCAAAATACTTTCTATGTAATCTCAAGGTTTAAAACAAACATAATTTTCGGTTTAAAAAAAAAAAAAAACAACTTTTTTTTAGACATTCATTAGTACAACACCCCCACCCCCCAAATATATGGCACACTAGACATAACAACATGAACTTCCAACCCTGTTGTCTCCTGAGATCTCTGGGTGAGACTTGGAGCCAACTTGTACAAATATAAAGCAAAAGTCAAACATAGAATATAATAATAATAATAATAATAATAATAATAATAATAATAATATAATATAATAATAACAATAATAGCAACAATAATAATAATATAATAATAATAATAATAATAATAATAATATAGTATACTGCCCTGATGCAGTACAAGGCCAGTGGCTCTCATGGCTTCTGATCTTAACTGATTGGAAGTGTTATCATGTACATTGTTTGTCTTGGTATAAAGATGGGCTACAGCAAATATTCTCTGCTCAATACCACAGATTTGCTTGTCAGTTGTTTGACCTTAACCAGTGTGAGCATGTCCCTTAGTGGCTGACGATATGTGCATCTCTTTCATGAGCAGAAGTAGTGGGGGAGCACCATAGCCATGTGTTCAGAGGAATTCTTTGGGGTTTCAATAATTCCCCTCCGGAAACTTGGGTATTTTGTTCATCTTTAAACAAACTTAATTCAGGGTACTTTTGAGCGGGATGGGCTACTGAAAATGAAGAAAATTCTAACTGGGACCCATCTGTAGAGTTATGCACTGTTTATATTGATATAAGATCGCCATGTGGCGCACATATGGATATGGGCCTGGTGCACCCTTATCAAACGGGTAGTCATGATGGGTATACTGGGCTTCGTATATTTTCCCCAGTGACACTTTGATGACATACACTGTTCTCTCACTCAATAATACTAATAATAATAATAATAATAATAATAATAAATAATAATAATAATAATAATAATAATAATAATGTTGCGACAAGGGCTACAAGGGCAGCCAATATGGTGGAGGGGTTAAGTCAATTACACCGACCCAAGTGTTTCAATGGTACCTAATTTATCGATTCCGAAAGGATGAAAGGCAAAGTAGACAGCGGCGGAATTTGAACTCAGAACGTAGCGACGGGCGAAATACCACTAAGCATTTCGTGACAGACTTACGGTCGAAATATCGTTCAGCCAATAAAATATCTAATAATAATCCTTTTTACCATAGTCACAAGGCCTGAAATTTGGAGGAAGGGGTCTAGTCAATTACATCGGCCCATTGTTTCACTGGTGCTTAATTTATCGACCCCGAAAGGATGAAAGTTGACCTCGACGGAATTTGAACACAGAACGTAAAGACAGACGAAATACCTATTTCTTTACTACCCACAAGGGGCTAAACACAGAGAGGACAAACAAGGATAGACAAACGGACTAAGTCGATTATATCGACCCCAGTGCGTAACTGGTACTTATTTAATCGACCCCGAAAGGATGAAAGGCAAAGTCGACTTCGGCGGAGTTTGAACTTAGAACGTAGCGGCAGACGAAATGCTTATTTCTTTACTACCCACAAGGGGCCAAACTAAGAGAGGACAAACAAGGACAGACAAACGGATTAAGTCGATTATATTGACCTCAGTGCGTAACTGGTACTTATTTAATCGATCCCGAAAGGATGAAAGGCGTAGTCGACCTCGGCGGAATTTGAACCCAGAACGTAACGGCAAACGAAATACGGCTACGCATTTCGCCCGGCGTGCTAACGTTTCTGCCAGCTCGCAAGTTAGAGCTCGTATTGTACTTGGGATCACCCATGCACATGAACATTTCACTGTTCCAAACTCATTTGGGGAATAAACCGTATAGAACATAATCACTAACATTCGTCTAATGGAATGATTTAGTCACAGATGCCATTTAACAAGTGAATGGTTCGTCTTGATTGTAAGGCCGGACTTATATAAAACGGCGAGATTTCGGAGAGATCTATGAAAATTAACATCCACTCCATGTGGTACATTCCAATAATTTTTGCAGATGAGGGTTTCAGGACTAATGAATGTACATCAATCGAGCATTTGCGCTATCAGTCCTATCATAAGCATTTGAAACAATGTTAAGGAATAATAGCCAACTTCCACTGTTTCACATTCTATCGTTTTAGCTACGGAAAGAACACATCACCCAATGGAATATAAGTAAATCGAAGGGATGATCACGACTGAAACGCCTCTAATCATCGTCATGCAATCAATGACCAACAAACATCATTTAGAACCGACTCTTTAATCTTTTCTAGGAAACCATAAAAATTTGTTGGGTTTGCATTTTAGTAACTAGAGAGATGAGGTTGTGTCTTTGAGCAGATATCGCCATCCCAATAATCGATAAAAACAATGGCGTTTGTTTTAGAAAAGCGTCAAGTAGATAAGAATATTCTCTGGGTGTTGCCAGGACATATGAAAAAATAAAGTTTTGGTAATATAATTGTTTTTGAGGGCGCATGACCTGGCGCATTTCGCCCGGCGTGCTAACGTTTCTGCCAGCTCGAAGGTAAGGGCAGAACACGATCCGACCGAAACAGTCCTTTCTGCAAAATGAATTAAATAAAATTCCTTTTGCAGAGGGGTAAAAAAAGAAAAAAGTGACAAGAACAGGACGTAAAAGCAATACAAATAAAAATACAGTACACATAAAGCATAAAAACAGGACAAGGAAACCAACAATGAGGTTTTCTATCTCACACACAACACACACCCTGATTCTGGTCTCATTTCGTTTTTTCTCAGTTTTTGTTTTCTCGGCCCAATTCGAACGCAGAAAGGAAAGACGAACGAAATGTCGCTAATAACGGTATCTCGGTTTCAATTCCTGGAACGGGAGGTATGTTGTGTTATGCAAACCACTTAATATCATGTTGCTCTGCAACCACTTCGACAACAGATGTGAAGTGTTGGAAAACGGATTTATGTTCCGGATAGTAAACGAGTGTAGCCAGTCACAAGAATCAACAGAAAAAAAACTGACAGTATCGTTTTAAAAAAATGCATTTAGAGAGTTAAAACAACTGGGTAGTTCAGTCAGTATACTTATCCGATACAAGCTGCGAAGGAAGACAGTAGAATTATCTGAATAACAGAATATTCACATAAGTGGCGAAACTTTATTTAATTTTGGTAAAAAGTGAAAATCAAAGTCATATTTGGGGCCGGCATTATAGAGGTAAATCGATTTTTGTTAATATTTCTTTTAAGATTTAGCATTTCTATGCACCCATAAATATACATGAATTATTAATCTCTCTCTCTCCCTATCTCTTTCTCTCTATCTGTCCATCGAATCTTTCTATACATAAATACATGTATACATATATAGAAAGATGTGCATGTGAAAACACACACACACACCCAAACACACATATATACAGTGTGCAGCTGAAGTAACACCCTTTTATGTTGAATCATATTGTTCTGATGGATCAATACTTAATTTCCCAAAAGTTTTGCGATTTCTTCATAAGTTAATTATTTGTTTCTTTAACTAATGCAGTAAATTTACGTTCAATAAAAAAATTACTTAATAAACACTTGTATACTGTAAAAGTTATTAAATGCAAAAAGGACTGCTGCACCCTGCTGCACCCTGCTGCACCCTGTATATATATATAATATATATATATATATATTATATATATATATATATATATAATATATTATATATGTATATATATATATATAATTATATATATATATATATCATATATATTATATAAAGGCGGCAAGCTGGCAGAAACGTTAGTACGCCGTGCGTAGTCGTATTTCGTCTGCCGTTACGTTCGAGGTCGACTTTGCCTTTCATCCTTTCGGGGTCGATTAAATAAGTACTAGTTACGCACAGGGGTCGATATAATCGACTTAATCCGTTTGTCTGTCTTTGTATGTCCCCCCCCACCCTGTGTTTAGCCACTTGTGGGTAGTAAAGAAACATATATATATATATATATTCGCACACACACACACACACCCTGATTCTGGTCTCATTTCGCTTTTTATCAGTTTTTGTTTTTGTTTATTCTTTGTTATTTTCGTTATTCTTTCATTGTTTCCTATTTCTCGACGGGATTCGAACGCAGAAAGGAAAGACGAACAAAACGTCGCTAAGCAATTTGCTTGCACCGCTATCGATTCTGCTAGTTCACCGTCTTATCATGCATTTAAACTAAATAAACCGCATTTTCCAATTCCTTCTTCAGAAAACAATCGCCTCTTCAAATCTAAAAGCTTCCATATATTGTGTTTTTTTGCTAATTTGTTCTTTATGATTACTGCTTGATAGATATCTTCTGTATCGATATTTTCTGTATCGATACTTTCGCGTCAAATAGTCACTGGATTTGTTCACACAGACGTACAAAACGATCTAGGAATATATTTATGCATTGCTAATGAAATTTCTCTTATTGGTTATACAACCATCTTATTAATAATATCGATGATACATAGTGCCATACTTTCGAAGTGTACAGTTCTTATATCCAGCTCTTGTTCCAGGGGGAAAAAGTCCCTTATTAAGAAACTGGATTTGAAATGTTCTGAACTTTTACGAGCATTAATCTGGTGTTCATTGAACGAGGATTCCCTCGCCATTTCGATATGCATACGTTCATATATAGTGATATCGTCACACACACCACAAACACACACACACACACACACGCACGCACGTGCATACACACATATAAATAATGCAAAATTATGCATATATGCATAAATATACACATATATATTCATATATGGATATGTATGTTAATATATATATATATATATATATATATATATATATGGGCGCAGGGGTGGCTGTGTGGTAAGTAGCTTGCTAACCAACTACATGGTTCCGGGTTCAGTCCCACTGAGTGGCATCTTGGGCAAGTGTCTTCTACTATAGCCCCGGGCCGACCAATGCCTTGTGAGTGGATTTGGTAGACGGAAACTGAAAGAAGCCTGGCGTATATATGTAAATATATATATATGTGTGTGTGTGTGAGTTTGTGTGTCTGTGTTTGCCCATCTAGCATTGCTTGACAACCGATGCTGGTGTGTTGACGTCCCCGTCACTAAGCAGTTCGGCAAAAGAGACCGATAAAATAAGTACTGGGCTTACAAAGAATAAGTCCCGGGATCGAGTTGCTCGACTAAAGGCGGTGCTCCAGCATGGCCGCAGTCAAATGACTGAAACAAGTAAAAGAGTAAAAGACTATGTGTGTGTATGCATATATATATATATATATATATATATATGTATATGCATAGACATGTACACACACACACACACATACACACAAACACACACATATATATACATACATACATACATACACTCCGAGCTGTCCAATATATGCATATGCGTAAAACACACACAATCATACATTCCTATTATAAGAGCATATTACGTGCATCCTCTCTAACGATGCAGAATATTTATGGCTTCAATACACACACACACTGTTAGAAAGATAAATCGATATCTTCCACCAGTGAGGCGATTCGAGAGTGCTCTACCATTTAAGCCAAGGGTCATATAGATTACGTCATATTGATTGATCATTCAACGGTTCATCGACACCAGCGCTATCAGAAAATGGTTTCAAGACGAAAAGTGTTCCTCCATCCGGATAATCATCGGCCATATACAGCGAGAGTGACATTCCAAAGGCTGGAGCAGTTTCAATGAGAAACGATGCCCCACCCACCATAATCGCCAGGCATTGCCCCATCTGATTATCACTTATTCCGAAGTCTTCAAAATCATTTGGACGGTTAAAATATAAATTCTGTAGATGAGGTCAGAACAGTACAGGAGGAGTATTTTTTGTCACGGTCAAGTGAATTTTGGAAGTGGGACCTTGTAAGTCTACCAGAGAGACAGAAGAACAATGTAGAAGGAGAGTATATTTTAGATTTTTAAAAAATGAATTTGTTTTTTCGTAATTTTGCAAAAATAAGTATGGAAAAACCGCATTATCTGCGATATGACCCAATATTATATATATATATATATATATATAATATATATATATATTTCGATAGGTGAATGAATTATCCTATGTTTACCGTCAACATGGAAAATTCAATGAACCGATACCAGGGTAGCATATTCACGTTAGAAACACGGTTGAAGCGACCTATCCAAAGGTAGAAACTCTGGGTTCATGTGCAGAAATTTGTGTGTTATATATGAATAAATAAATAAATGGAGTTGAACGAAGATGTTAATAAAATTCCTTTACTTTCGACATATGTTTCGAAGACAACATGGTTTTATTCCATAGGAATAAACGGTGTAAGATGCAATCTTCTCATCAGGAAAGAAAGAGAGACTCTCTCAACAAGACATTATAACATTTACGATGACTGCCTACATGATAAACAGAACGTTATTAAGTATTTTAAAAAACCGTTAGTAGAATTGACGTCAAAGGTAGATAGTAGGAAGAGAAGGGTTAAAGGAATAATAAGTAGGGAACAAATAGAGATGGAAGGGTACAATGATTAAAAGAATGTTCAAAGGCCTAGGAAAGAATTTCTCTATTGAAGTGGAGTGCACGTTAAACTAAATGTTCAAACTATAGTGACTATCGAAATCATTTATATGAGTAAAAATTATGTTTCTGCCAGTGTTTACATTTGTACTAACCACCATCACAAATGAAACCCACACCCATACAATGACAAAACTCCCCCATACCCTATTTACACGTACATAGTAATCCCAATATATTCTTCCATACATGGACGCAAGTGCGTGAAGCACATGAACATAATTAGTACGTACAACCCCTAATACACACTAATATATACGTATCAAGCTCGACCTCCACAGTGATAAGTTTACACACAATCACACCCAGATGGGTGAATTGCACAACCAGTGAATGCTCACACATACGGGCGTGATTACAATTGTTGCATATATCGAGCCAAAATAGTATGCATATGTACATGTGAGGGGTACAAGTAAATGAAGTGAGCGTGTACCCCCTGTATTTATACCCATGCGTGAATATACACATGGAGACTACCACACACAGGTACAAATGTGTTTAGAAATGGGAGCCCCATCACTACACTTAAGTATACTCTCACCCATCCGCACGGATGTGTAAGTGTATCTCCGGTGTATACGTTGAGGCTTATATGTAGAGTTGTTGAAGGGAACGTCGTTGAATTGTGTGAATGAATGGGTAGAGTTGGGAATTGTAACCGGGTGGTGGGACTAGTGTTGCTGGAATTGTGAATGGATTAGGGTGGTAATGAGGTAGGCATTGAGTATGGGTTACTGTAAGTTGTTTGTAGAGTTGCTAGGGTGAGCTAAAGCTCATAAATGTATATAATTGATTTTTCATGATAGTTTTTAAAGAATCCATTCATAATAAATTTTTTTTTAAGTAGCGTTGGTTTGCTACGTGGAAATAGTTTTTAGTT
>NW_021834171.1:50000-52880 GCF_006345805.1 Octopus sinensis
CAGACACATTTCATGGTCTCAAGCTGCCTGCCTCGGATCTTTTCCGTTTGAACGGCAGTTTTTTAAAAATAATTTCCACGTAACTAAAAATTTTTTAACTTCGTATACTGGTAGAATGTGTTTATAAAACATCTTTTTCTCTTGGCTTTATTGAGAAAATTCTATGGTTTGTAAGATACTTGTTGTTTTTTTTTTTCAATTCCTGCAATTTCAACCAATCAATGACGTCTATTGAGGTGAAAACATTCTGTGCCGTATGAATATGTCTCCCGTTTAAGAAACAGATTGGGTTTATTTACATTTCTGAAGAAAAAAAGATACCCCTTCCCCACCCCTAACCCTAACCCTAACCCTAACCCTAAAACAGATTGAAATGCAATATATCGATTCTAGGGTCATAATTATGAGTGACAATTTCATATGACACTCCTAGGAAAAACTGCCGTTCAAACCGTAAAGATCCGCCTGCCTCCCTTTCTCACTCACCCTCTCAGTCTTTTCCTTCCTCTCTCTCTCTCTCTCTTTCTCTCTCTCACCTTATTGTATATTACAGAATCATTCTATCTTACTTTCTCTCTCCCTCCCACTCTCACTCTATCTGTCTCTCTCTTATTTACTCTTCCCTTTTTTTTTCGAATGTGAACGACTAGAGTTATCTCCCTTCTCCCTAAATTTATTTTGTTAATATCTTTTAGTCTTTCACTCATTAGACGGCGCCTTGCTGGAGCAACCGCCTCCAAGAAATTTTAGACGAACAAACCGACCCCAGGACTTATATTTTTTTAAAAAGTTAGCTGGCACTTATTCATCTGTCTGTAAGGCCGAACCGGTAGGTTGCGGTAACGTAAACACACCAGCACCGGTTTTTCACGGTGGAGGGGGAAATCACACACACACACACACACACACACACAAACTCGCACACGCACGCCTCGCACGCACACTCTCACACAAGCGTACACACGCATACAGGCACACTCACCATACACAACAGGCACGCACGCGCGCACACTCTTGAACACGCACAGACACACACAAACACGATTCCTGTAGCTGGTGCATTACTCTTCTGGTTTTAGCGGAAGGGACCTTTTCCGCCTGTCAGACGTTCCATCTCTGCTGCCAACAGCCGCTGATGGAGGACCAGGCATGCTATGTCTAATGATGGCGCAGACATGCACTGAGGCTGCGGCATCATCCAGCATTTTCTTAACTGTGAACAGTGTGGGTCGCCGTTTGTCACACGGGATTTGCTGCAGTTCGCTCATTGACGGCGCTGTAGGTCCTGGATCAACAGCAGACCAAGACAGGGCCCTTGGCACCGGGAGTGCCGGCAAGCACTCACAGCTTTCTTCCAGTCGGGCAACGCGGGTCGACAGAATTCCACAATGGAATTCTATAGGTAATTAGTTGCGGAAAAGAGCGACAACGTTCTCTGGAAAACTCTGGTTGTCGGGGGGAATCATGAACTGGTCTTCTCCTGAGGAGTTTCAAGCCGGGTCCTACGGGTAACTTCCAGAAATCCTTGGCCTGGCATTACTACGAGGAGCTCTGCCGGTTCAAGACAAGCATTATGGACACAGAAGTACTCTCAGACGGACCTTCAAACGTGTGCGCTGGGCGACGAAATTGTCCGGTGTGCATTACTGACTTGTGGAACTTTGTCGAACAGCTTTTGTTACGTGTAGGATGGATCTGGTTATTAGCAGAGTCCATTGGTGAGTTCCAACCCCGCCGCCTTCTTTAGGTCGAGAGGGAAAGGCGGCTTTCCTCCTCTGTCTGGTAGCGAAAGAGATAGTGTGGTAGAAGTTTTGAAAGGACTGAAGACATAGTTTCCTCTTCGGCCAAGACCTCATCGACTTTTTTAATTTCAACCTGAAAAAGGAACGTTTAGTTTAGAGGGAGAAGTTCTGCTCCCTAGTAAATTTGTCGAAAGGTGGGTGAATGTGGCGAGGATGACCCGTGTGAATGGGCCTACTCTGAAATTTCATTTGTACCCGGAGGAGAGAGACGCCTGTAGATGTGCGTCTGGCGGTCGGGATAACTAGAATGTGAGCGTTACTCGGTTGCCATTGTGAGGAAGACACCACTTTTGTGGATTTTATATCGTTTTAGCAGCAAAAACTTTACTCTGAAAGCACATTAATGTGGTTTTAACAGTAAAGTTTTGGCTGCTATTTCTGGGCGTGGTGGTATCCCTTATATATCCTAAATTATCTTTTAATAATCAATTAAAACCTTTGAGGTTTTTTATTCCCATGCTAGCCACCTGATACGATCGATATTTCAAATAATGATCCTTATATATATTATCCTTATATACATATACATATATATATATATATAATATATTTATATATTATATATATATATATATTATATATATATATGTATATATATATATATAATATATATATGTATGTATATATATGTACATATATATATATATATACATATATATATATGTACATATATATATACATATATATAATATATATTATATATATATATATATATATATATATATATATATATATATATATATATATATATGCATACATATAATACATACACAAACACACTTATATATGTTTGAAAGAGAGAGAGAGCGAGAGAAAGAGTCATAGAGAGACGATAAATTATTAGATAAGCAGTTTGATAGGCAAAGAAACAGAAATCTCTCTCTCTCTCTCTCTTCTCTCTCTCCTCTCTCTCTCTCTATATATATATATATATATATATATAACAGGCGCAGGAGTGGCTGTGTGGTTTAGTAAGCTTGCTTACCAACCACATGGTTCAGGGTTCAGATCCCAATACGTGACACCTTTGGGCAAGTGTCTTCTACTGTAGCCTTGGGTCGACCAAAGCCTTGTGAGT
>NW_021834172.1:0-51548 GCF_006345805.1 Octopus sinensis
CTTTATTAAATAACTGTCAGAGAATATATAGCAAATATCATGAAAATAGACGTAGAATACAAATAATAATAAAAAATGAAACGCTCATAAAGAGCACTTCAGGGTACCCCAGAGTGATGAATGTAGAATTGTCACTTTGATTTACAGTCCTCACAATGTCCTTATTTTCGACAAAAGTCGACTGCTCTTCTTCGAAATCGCAAAATTCATTGCAAGAATCTGAATCGATTGGAGCCGATACAACTGCTGTTGACGAAACCTCCACATTCGAAGCCACCAACTCGCACTTTAAGGACTTTTCGAGAATGGGAATAGACGACACCAAACATGTCTTCTCAGTCTCGTCCTCCATGACTTCTGGGAGAGTTTGATCATGTCTGAACAAGTGAACTAAACACGCCCACCTGACCAGTAAAGGCTGGTGATAATGCCTCCGTGCAGAAGTATAGTCTTTGCGAACTTGATGGAAACTCCTTCCCGTAAACGTATAGTTGGACTGACGGAAACTGCCTCCACTGCGGAACTTGATATATGACGAAACCCCTGATCTGAAATATACACAAAACAAAACCGGAAGAAATTCATTTGGTCATTAGAGCATCTCCAGGCATATTTACAGGAGGAACGACTGGAGAACAAGAAAGTGAGGACTGTGTGTCTGTCTTCACTCCCGACTGGATACCTCAGTGCTCTCCTAAAGGAAAAGTTCTCTTAAAATAAAAATTGAGTACAGTTTTGAGAGAGGGCGCCTGCTGTACTGACTGCATCTAGAACTGACTAGTCAAACTAAACTGACAAAGTATCCGTTTGCAACTGGACTTTGAGGGTTGTGTTGGCAAAACTGATTTTACGTACTGACTCCCTTCAATATAACATTCTGTCCAACCATCTGTAAGTAAACTCGACTGTCTCCTTGCAGAAACAGGTCACTCCGGCATGTGTAAATGAAAGGAGGACATCCACGTTGGTCTTGTTCTTTGCTACATGGGGATCAATTCCATAAGACGCATGGATAGCTGCCAATTTGTTGAATTTGGTCTCCGCCACGGCCTTGTCCATTCCTCTGATAAATTGGACCAAAAGTGGACACCTCAGACTGTTGTAGGCCACAATGACTTGAGGGTTGACTCTTGAAGTGTCATCCCCGGACTGGAAGGAAAGGAACTTGTCGTATTGGTCAGTGTATTTGGAGACATAGTCACCATAGAAAGCTGGGAATAATAAGACAGGACACCTTGAAGTGCCAGAGACTTGAGGGAAAGGGTGTCATCAGGAGAACAGACGAGTCTTCCACACAATAAATCACGTTTTAATTGAAGAAAGAGGTAATATCTAAGATTGGTCCTCGGTGACCGACCCTGTGATTTGGTCCAACTCCAACAGAGCGGTGGGAGGAGGGTAGTATTTTATTCGGAAGAGCAGAATTCTTGAACAAGGATCTGTCAATGAATAGTCAGGATACGTGCCTTTTAATTGTTTCCCAATCGGCTTAGCCAACTGAATCCAATGCTTTCGAATAAACTATAAAACAAACACGTTGATGTGCTCCGTCAAAGAATCGAAGACCAAAGTAGTCCTTCTCCAACACATTCAGTCTATCGCAGACCCGGTGGAGTAGAGTGCTGCTCAATGTGTCCTTCTAAGGCCATAAGACACGTCTAGTACATTGACATCAAACTCGATAGGAGAATTATCGTCAAATGACTTGACAACCAGCCTGAGAGTATTCGCCATTGAACTAAATAATAAAACCTAAATCTATTACAAAAATAATTAATTAATATTTGTAAACCAAGAATATTAAAATTATTAAATCTATGAGACACACTCCTTCAAATATTCAGGTGTCCGAACGGATCTGACTGTATCCCCACATATCCTCACTCCCTCATACCCCTCTGGAGAATCAGGCAACTCAAACATTGGCTCGAGCAGTATCTTCTCCTGCCAATATGTGAGAAAAGACACACCACAATCGCTCTCAGTCCACGGGCACCAGTCCCCTTCCGCAAAGCCTGAGCTGCAATCTCCGCGAGTGCCTCCTCCGTGAACTCGAGAGTCATCTGCAGTTATAAACACAAAAATTGACCTTATCCATCATGAATAATGCCTTAAACTGAGTAATAATAGCGTTGTGTGGCTGTGTAAGAATTCTAATGAGCATGTCGTGCCCCAATCCGTGAAAGGGGACTAATATTGGGAATCTCCCCACAAACTCGGGGATCATTCCAAACTCAATCAAATCCCTTCCTTCCACCTACTAATTAAAATGAACAATCAGCCTGATTCACAAGCCTGTCGCTCTCCTCTTGTCTACGGACAGCCTCATCAAGAGAGTCATCATTGGAGGGCATTCCCAACGTGTTTGACGAAGACTGGACAAAGCCAATAGACTGAGGGTTAGTCAGCAGCCCACCTTAGCACTCGTTCGTCGGGATATTATTTTATCAAGCGAATTGAAGGCCCCCGAGGCTATAAACAGAATTTCAGACGTATCCACCGAGATGAGTTCTCCCCTCACTTTGGGACTCATTTTCTCAGGGACTTTAACGACTGTCCCTTCCAACATTCTAAGCATGGCCTTCTGGACTCCCTCCCCACCCACATCACGGTGGTGGGCAACAGTAGACCGATTGGTGGCCACTTTGTCCACCTCGTCAAAAAACACGATTCCTTGTTGAGCCTGGCCACATTATAATCCGCATCCTGAAGCAGACGGACAATCACGGAATCCACATCCGCCCCCACATAACCAGCCTCGGTGAGAGTAGTGCAGTCACATATCACAATCGGCACATTCAGACACCGAGCAATAGTATGAGCGAACAATGTCTTGCCTGCCTGTCACTCAGCACAGTCACCTGACCCCGTCGGTCCCAGTAGAATAATATTACTCTTCTCCACCACTGGCGGACTGTCGTTGTCCAAGTTGATTTGAAATGTCCCCTGCTTGTGGTCGTCGTCCACAAACACTTTGCTATTTTCTGCGGACTGTTCTACCCGAGCCTGGTTATAAAGTCGTTTGTAATGATTGTAGATTGCCACAGAAAGCACTTTCTTGGCTGTGTCTTGTCCCACGATATATCTTTCGAGGTACTTGTATATTTTACGAGGGGCGATGGGCTTGTATTTGGGGTCATTGTTTTGCACTACGTTTAGGTTAGCCAGTCCAGAATCAGTATTTATATAAAACAAATGATTGCATTTCCCACATCGTATAAAACGAGTCAAAACTGCCATTAAATCTTAAAAAAGTACCCCCAATGTTTTCCAGGCGTGACTCAGGGTGGAGACAGCGGGGACACAGTGATCCATTCTTTTCTCGACCAACACGTCTTGTCTTGGGTCGACGACCTCCTTCTCCACTGAGCAGTCTGGCAGGGATTCCCACTAATGGTACTCCAAGGCGACTGGTCCTTCCCCATAATTTGACCGTATCACGTTTTACAAGCATTCGTAGAAAGGACATTATAGGATAACCACACGCCTTTTTATTTATTTTTTTACTTAATAACAATTTGGTCGAATATTATTATGTAATTAATATAACCGGCTTAATTCGACCTGATTAATTATTTATCCTCTTTACTATCACTCTTAGTGTACCACTTATTGACTTTTAAATTAATTTATACAATCAGTTTTGAGGGATCCCCAGTCTTTGCCAACCGAAATCTTGACTGTGAGTGGAACAGCCAAATTGGCAATCCCTTCCATCACTTTTCGAATAATTTCCGAGACTCGAACCACTTGGTCACGTGGAACTTGAAGAACAATCTCATCGTGGACGACAAGAACAACCAACTGACGTGCTACACAAATATTAAAAATATTCCAACAATATTTTTCATAGAAAATCCCAGTCAATTCTTTTAGACACATTTTGATCAGTTCCGCTGCGGTTCCTTGCACTGTAAAGTTAACAGCCTGCCGTTCTGCCTGAAAAGGTTAATTAAAAATGAGACCTTCGTTCTTGACTGGCTATCCTGTGCCAATATTTCAGGAAATCGCCTGAATGAACCAAAAAGTGTTTTAACCAGACCATTCTCACTCCGACAAGTCTCCACTGTGCTTCTTATATAGTTCGAAAGTCCAACAAAATCCCCAAGAAATGAATCAATCATTTCTCTGGCATAATCGACAGTTTGGCCAATCAAGTTTGAGAGCGAGGAGGCCCCCATTCCGTATATTATTCCATAACACAACTGCCATCATGTCACTCAATACCATCTTTGTCTGATTACGGAGATCACTCCCCACATCCGCTTGGTCTATGTCAGTCCACTGAGCTGCCATTCGACGGAAAACATCCCCACCAGCATTCAGGACTGAACAAAGTCTCTGATCCCCCGACAAATGTGCAATTATTCTCAACTCCAATTGGGAATAGTCAGCAGAAAGAAGAACACAGTCTGATAATGACAGTCAAAATACCCTTCTCTGCAATAAAACAACTTCTGGGAGAAATACTGAGAATACACAAGTCCTTTGGGACACATTGAATGTTAGGACAAGTCGTATAGAAACGACCACTGGGACTGTATGTGTCGTAGAATGTTCTCACTTTATTATTGACCACACTTCTCTCAACTGCTTTCATCTACCAATGACCGAATGGGACACCAATTGGACGACAAAGGACAGACGTCGCCAATCCATTATCAGTCCCACCACTGGGTGCAGTCCTCGCAGTGGTTCCAAAGTCAGTTTATCCGTGCTCAGAAAGGGAAGTGTCTGGTTGTACCATTCTCCTGAGGAAGCACTGCTACTTGGGGGAAGTCTCAACTCGACGTAGAGCAACTGCCACTGATTTACATTCACAACTTTAGAAACATCCACTGGAGACCCCAAATCCACTTTCCGCCCAACCATCGAACAAATCTGGGACGAGATACTCTCCATCAACTCAGTCGATTTGCTAAGTACAATTTCTAGTCTATCGGGGGATATTTCTACAGTAAAAAAGAGAATCAACCCATTCCCACTGCCTCGACGGAGGGGAGCACAATACATGCAAATATGTGTTCGCGTTTAATCAGGTCGTAGTGCTGCACAAAACGAGGAGAACTCAGCATTACTTGGCCAAGTCTCAACTCGACCCGACTCCTCCAAATGACGTCTCTTGCATTCCCTTTGTCAATACAGTCCTTCAAGTCCACTGAGGACAGTAGAGGGCAGTCCTCCTGTAGTAAGTAGACTTTAGCCAACTCGGAGAGAGAAGGCAGTTTTTCGGCCCCTCCGCTGATTATGAGATGACAAATCAGAGGGTCTATGACAAAAAGGGTATCCTTCCACAGCCATTGAGAGGTGGTGACTGGGAGAATACATCTCCGCATATCAAACATACACAAACATCCCTGGTCATTACCAAAATAATGTCTAATAACATCAGTGACCACCTCCTTTCCACAATCAGACCAATCTGGCATGTTGATGACTATAAACAAACCAGGGTGATGAAGGACTACTGTGTTGTCCATACACACCACAATTCCAATGCAGTCAGTCTCTTCTATAATTGGACGAATTGAGAGCATTGGACATGACTCGAGTCTCCTGACAAATTTGGAATATGCATGACTGTCCAGTTCGATGTACTCCACTGAATCAGTGATCGAAAGTTCGGAAAAACTCCGCGAAAACTCAATTTCAATTGAATTCCGTCGGTCTTGGACAGAATCGTCGAAAAGTGAGGGAGAACAAAGAGAGGCTGCCTCCTCCAACACCTCAAAGCCCAGCAAATCTTCCTTAAGAATATCCTTGGCATTCCTCACCATCAATTCAGCCTTTGTTCGTACATGATCAGTCACTGCATCGACACTGCTGATTGTAACAAGAATAGTCAACGTGTGAACAATATTCGACAGGGTCCTGACTATCTTGAGAGGATCGGACATGGCCACCTGAGCCACGGTCGCATATCCTGCCCTGAACAATCCCCTCGCTTCGTTCACGCGGAGATCAGGCAGTCGCATTAACCCAGCCAATTCCCTTTCCACTCCAAAATGAAGACAAACACGCAATTGGTGCAGTAAAAGTGCCATGTTCGCCCTCCCCAGACACTCACACAATGTCGTAACCATCACTGACTAAGTCACCCACACTACCAGAATAGACTGCACAAGATCTTTGGAGTGACTGCAGAGATCCGCGGCTGATGTCATATTTTCTGGCCACCACGGAAAGTGAGTGTTCCATCACCAAATCAAGAAGGGCGAGGGAACAGTAAAATCTGATTATTGACCATGCCCAATGTGCCTTTTGCAATTATGACGGCTGGAGGAACGCCCTGTCACTCCCCGCAAGACAATCTGTTCGGTTATTTCCACACATTTAGCCACAGAATGGGCAGACTGTGGCAATGTAGCCCAAACGTCATAAAAACGAGACCACGAAAACGTGACATCATCAGTCACTTTGTGTGGGGTCACCAGATATATCAAATGCAGGTCATTCTCGAGATTGAGTCCCTTCTCAGCCCTTTCAATGTCCCGGAGGATATTCACTGCGTCAAATGGATCCAGTCCTGCCTGGAATGCCGCATACCCAAGTTGAGTCGTCGTTAGTTTGTCCTTCTCTGAAATATCTCATTATAAAACCATTATCCGAGCACTGGACAAAGTTACTGGCCTCTAGTTCCTCCAGTACAGAACCGACGTTGTCCTCAAGCTGATTTGTGAGGACCGAAGAATGGTAGAGAAATGTGGACTGAATATATAGATTGGGAGGACACTGAGAAATAGCCACCATCTTGACTGAATGAGCACATCTAACCTCAAACAGAGCTCTTCTAAAATTGTTTCCTTGAAGAGCACTCCTAAGGGGACTAAATTGTGCTTGAATAAGCTGAAATGAGTCGTCCAATTCAAGAACTGAGCTCAGTAAATATGATTCCCCCTCCTTCCGACATGTCCGCCCTCCACGCCCCGACATTTGGTGGTATATTTCGGGAGTCAATCCACGAATGGAATTATGGGCAATTATGACTCGACTGAAAGGCAGATTGACTCCACTAGACAATGTCGTCGTAGCCACCACTACTCGCACCTTCCCTGATCTTATCCACGTTTCAATCGACTTTCTTTCATCCACAGCCAGTCCTACCAAGTCTGATTAAACCATCCACCTGCGTGGTGGAACACGACTGAATGTCGGAGGGTCTTTTTTAGGTTCTCGTCCACTACTCCCAAAGCATTCCTCAACTCTTCGACAAGTCCCCGGCACAGTCCTCGTCCAACTGCTGACCGAAGACAGGAAACTTCAGATTCAGAAATATGGCAATATTCTGTCATTAAAGCACCGAGTTGGACGGCAATTTTTACGGCCAGGGCCTCACAGCTGGCCTTGCTTGAACAGAATATAAGAACGGAATGATCCCCCAGTAGACTATCCACCACCAATTCAACCACATTCCCAGCAGAAGGAAAAAGACGGGGCTTTAACTGGCTGAATTGTCAAAAAATAGACTAACCGAACAAGCCCGTGAGAAGTATTGTACACTGCATTCCCACATAACACAAATTGTGAGAGAAAAGACGGTCTAAAGTCAGTAGAAAAATACTCCGCCTTCAACCAACTGGCCAAAACGTGTCCATCCCCCATTGTGGCACTCATTGCTACAATTCGGAGGACAGTGTTGTGCCTTGTTTGTGCCAGTAGTAATTTAGTGAGGAGTACTTCGATCAGATATCCCCGAGAATGGTCAGACATAAAGTGAACTTCGTCGACAAGGACAAAACCTGGAATGGTCAGAGTAATTAACATATTTTGTCCAAGTCCTGCTGTTGTTCAAGACGGTTGACAATGTTATTGGCCTTCTCGATTGTACACACAGCAATGTCCACTCCCTCAATCCCCCCAATCGGAGAAATATTCCCAAAAAACCTCCGACTCTGAATCTTGAATTCTTGCAAATGTTCTGGCTGTTTAGAACATGTGGAACCTCAATGTGATTGACCTGTTCTTCAGCAATGGAGACATAGGGCAGAACTACAAGGACTTTTAGGCCCTTCTGCTTTAATTGTCTGAATGTGAGTATTTCTGAGACAAGTGTCTTCCCAGAACTCGTAGGGGCAGAGATGACCAGGTTTAGTTTGCCTGAATGGTTGTACAAGTTCAGTACTCACTGGATGTCGCCATTTTTGAGAGGCACTCGGCCTGCCAGTCGTATATTTCAGAGATTCCATTCTTTATGTAGTTTTCTGCAATTTCAGGTGGCAGGCCGACTTGAGTGATTTTCATTGAAGGGTCACCACACTTTAAACTACTTTTGGGCGCACATTTTATTTATTTAAATTTTAATTTTTAAATATTTTAAATTATTAATTTTCATGTGTATGTTGACTTTGTTTTTTGTCCGACAACTCCGAACTGAATATCCCCAAATCCGTCAATATTGTTCAACTCCTCCAAGTCGCGGTCAAATCTCCGTAAAAACAAATTATGGAACAGTTTCCGTCGACAAGACAAGGCGAAAATGTTCATTTCCTCTTTATTCTGTTAGCCTTTGATAGACTTATCCCTCACTCCAAAGAAATGTCCCTGGCAGCCCAAAAATGCGATTTTTACAAAGTCAATGAAACCACTAAGAGACAGCGAGGTTGTTCTTTCCAATATTTTAGTGAGCAATAATTCTGTTTATGAAGCCAAGCAGCAGTCGAGTTGTTTTTTGTTTCCTTCAAGCAGGTGGAAAAAACGGGAAGAAATAATAAATATTTGTCGTCAGAATATAATTCACAACGACGGTGATTTCCTGGTGGTCAACAAGCCCTACGGAATGCCAGTCACTCGAGGTTGGGCTATTCTGGTCTATTTTAGACCAATATCATCCTCATGACCTTCGATCGACGTTGCTTTGCATTGGGAATGAACTACATATTTCCGAACCCTCTTCTTTCCACCCAATCGGTCGGCCAGATATTCGGACTACTGGCGTTGTTATTTTCTGCAAGTCGTGTTGTGTTCATATTGTAGAACTGAGGCAGCCAATACGTTATGTCGGGCACACTACACTCAAGGGAGAGTGGACAAGTCGTACAAAGCAGTGGTTGTCGGTCACCCTAATCCAGCACAGGGTAGTGTTTATTTGAGATTAGTAGGTGATATTAATGTGCCCGTTGGACATTTCAAATGTGCTGACAATCGATTCAAGGTAACTCACTTTGTATGTATGTCTGGCTTCGATTCCCAGCAGTGCTTTTTAAGAAATGTTTCTTTTAAAAAACAGTTGCACTACAAAAAAGAAGCTCGGACATTTTATAAAGTGGAGAAGCACAGTCTTGACTCGAAATGCTCGCTTGTTGATTGTACGACCACGTTTGGGAGGAAGCATCAACTGCGTGTACATTTGTCATTCTTTTTGGGCACACCTGTGTTGGGCGACCACCGTTATTCCTCCATCATGGGACGTGTACCTCAAGTCGAGCTATTTTCTCACCTTAGAAACTGACGGAGGCCACTACACAGTGTTTGGGGATTACTTGCTCACTCGCTCGTCACTTGCCGATGCTTCTACACTGCCAGTCGGTCACCCTCCCTTCAGAGGACGGACTGAGGACTTATTCTGCTCATATTCCTGACTATTTCACTGAAATATGCCACTCTCTTGGGTTGAAATAGAGTTGTGGAATGTTAATGGTGTTATTAGTGTTTTAGTTGTCAATCTGCAATGTAGACTGTTTTATAACGAGAAAACAGCTCAATGTCTTTCTGCAGTGATTCCATTTCACTTTCCAGCCTTTCTTTCCTTAGTCGTTTAGGAATTGTGTCAATAATCACGGACAGTCCCAAATACTGTCGATAAACCTCCTCCCAATTTGCCGTCAGTCCTTTCAATATCGATTTCTGTTCATGACTGGAAAGTGTGTGTAGAGAATTGTCCTCGGCCTTATTTTGAGCCGACCTGATCCCACCTGCCTTTCGTTCTTCCTCCTCTTGTTTTCTGTTGTAGAGATACTTGGGCACTTGTCCGTAGTCCTAAGTCGTCAGGTCTCACTTTCAACCTTTTTAAGGACATAGACTGGTTCCAGTCCTGAGGGTTGGAGCAAATTTGTATGTCCGTGTACAGTGTCAATGTACACTTTGGTTTTGTTTTGGGCACAGATGCCTTTGCGTCTTCAATGTTCTTTTATAAAGTTTTTGTTGGCGTCTGAGAGGATGGTTGGTTGATCGCTCCTTGCGGGAAGTCGTGGTTTCCTTTTATCGAGATATTCAAATTTGTGTTCTATGGACGAGTAGGACAACAAGTTTACTGTCAGGAAATACAAAATCATTCGCGTGTTTCCGTAGGTATTGGGTTGTGGATGGCAGGCTTACTTCGGGGGGTCCCATAGTTTTGTAGGGATATCTGTTTCTCTTCAGTTCTTCTCTCGTCTGTTTGGCATATCCCGAGACATATCTACATTTCTATTAGTCACAACTTTATTTTTGGTGGTTGAGGTGCCACTTTTTTTGGTAATAAATCGTAAATGTATTCGTCCGACAGCATATACGGTGCTTAGCAACTTATAATTTATTCACTAAATTAATGTTTAGACAAAAATGACATCCAATCCCCTTAGAAGTAATCAGTTGTTTAGGAAATATTTATTAGTGTCTATTATTGTGTTAGAATTCTAATTTGATGTATTTGGCCAAACTAAGTCGTTTGAGAGTGAAACAGACAACAAGGGCGATTCCCAATCCGCTGTACAGAATTGTTGAAAAAGCCACTTTTGTTAGGTTTAATACTTTTCTGTTATTATTACTGATTGTGAATTGGTTTGCTGGGAAAATTATATAATTTGGGAATTTTTCAAATATCCCATGCCAACCAACATTCAGACTTTGATTTTTTACGCTCCATGTGAGACTAAGAAACCCTCTATTTTTGATAACAGTATCGTTTGTAGAGCAAGATGAGTCGGGTAGTGCTGCTATGTTTGGAAATTCACCTTCCGCATGAGTAAATGTAAACTTAGCGCCCGAGACGTGGACCACCAAGTCAACAAGAGACAATTTGTGGACTAAATCTCATCTTTTTATAAAAATATGAACTTCCCGAGACCTCCATATTGAAGACCACAATAACCCAGGACTCCCTCTCTTTTTTAATTTGTTTTATTCGCGTGTTGAGTTTTGTAAACATGTCATAGTCTCACTCTCAGTTACTCTAAAACTCACATCTTCAACAAGCACATTATAACATCCAATTGACCGAAGCTGTAGCAATCGATGGTGGAATTGTCTGGGATTCGGTTACTTGGGAGTGATATATACTGGAATGGGCGAAGAGAGCATTGATATTCCATTTGGTCGAATATTACGTCCAAAGAATCAGAAATGTTCTAGATTGGTTGGAAAAAGGAAAACTCTGTCGAGACCACATTGATATGTCTTTAAATGAGTAACAAAGGACACTGATGGGATTTTTCCAATAATGTCGTTAATCATATCAAAGGTTTTACCCAAGGAATTAAAGTTATAGATCATAAAGGTCGAATTCTGAAATAAATATACACAAAAAACCTCATCAATTTTAGACACCAATTCCAGTTTGAACTGAATAGTCTCATTGGCTGAGGTATAAATTTTAATCGTCCCATTTTGGTCTTCACTACATGGTACGAGATATTCATAATCACACAAATTGGTTTTACAATTATATTTAGTATTTTGAAGCTGATAAACGTGACCACTTAATATCTAATCAGTAACCAGATTACCCTATCGAAAGTTCACTTTTGATGACAGTCTGGTTACCATAAAAACCCATATTCCAACTTTGTATTCTGCTCAATTTTTTGATATCAATAGATATGCATTTATTGAGTAACTACCTTTATTGTAAGTAAAATGGAATCCCCAGAGTTTTCCTGTTTGGCAGATTTTTCGGTTGTCAGTTGCGGTCAGTTCAAATAGGCAGTTTGCACTAACTAAAAGTATTATAAGTTTCATTTTTGATTTGTGGATGATTAAAATTCTATTTAGTTATAGGTTTGAATTAGTAAAACTTTG
The DNA here is from genome assembly GCF_006345805.1 of Octopus sinensis. Taxonomy (NCBI): domain Eukaryota; kingdom Metazoa; phylum Mollusca; class Cephalopoda; order Octopoda; family Octopodidae; genus Octopus; species Octopus sinensis. Next base: position 11,995 of record NW_021834172.1, read on the forward strand.
ATCAGATTAATAATAAATTTATCACAAAAATAACGAAATAAATAAATTTATTGTTTTATAGTTTATGTGTCTTAAATATGGCCAAACTCTATCCGACGAGCGAAAAACGAAATGGCAGTACAGAACTCTAAAATGCCCCAAAAGACAAGAATTAAAGCTTAAAATAGAAGTAAAACGTGAATATTCTTCGGAAAGTGAGGAAGAGAAAGTCGAGAACATAGTCGGGACCTTAGAACTAAGTGGCAATCTCTTAAATTAACTTAGAATTAGATAAAAAATAGTTTTAAATAATATGTCGCGACCCACGCTGGCGACCATCCCACGCTGGCGACCATCAGTGAAGGTTATGACCTTCAGTTGACAGGTGATTAGTTATTTAATTTAAACCGGAAAAAATTCATTTTAAGAAATGGTTTAGCGTCATTTTAGAAAAAAAATTATGGTTTCTCTCAAATATGTTAGCATGAAAAAAGCGACTCAATTTCATTATTAATGATCGGTATATTTGCGACTCCTAACTCATAGTCTTTATCTAAAGGACGAGAATAACCAAAAACACAAATTGGTCATTTGTCTGGACAATGAAATGGAGATGAGGACACTAACATTCGTCATTCACCAAGAATCCCACTAGGGAATACGAAAGCTTCAGAAAAAGTGCAGTGAATTCTATTCACTGTAAAACGTCCTGCAAATCTTTAAAAAATAAAACTGCTTCTGGTAAGACTTGAAATTTAATTGAACAAGTGGTGAATAAATCCAAAAATTGTTTTATCAATTGGATATTGTCAGATCTTGAATCCCCATATGAAGAAAAGGGAAAAATATAATGTCTAAATACAGATTAATGGTTAGTTGTCTTTCCTAACAAACATTTAGTTCGAATTACAAAATAGTTACTATGAATAGAGATAAAAAAAATGTTAAGTTTTTTGATTTTTTAGCAATTATCTTTAGTCAGTAATTAGTGTCAAACTATGTAGGTCGCCCTGTCAATCTTGTCAACAATGAAGGTCGCTCTGGTCGCCAGCGTGGGATGGTCGCCAGCGTGGGTCGCGACATAATAGATAACTCGGCAAAGAATGGAAAGACATTTATGATGATTAAATGTTTAAGTTACTGTATTTCACATGCTGTGAATCACAAATCTAAATAAAGTAGGATTAATCATTGGGATGTAATTGGAATGAGTTATTGTTTGATTATAATTTGACAAACATTATTCACCGCAGCTGCATCTTTAGAAAAAGAACAAAGTAATAAAGGCAAAAAATGCCATTAAAAAATTGAAATCCATTAAAATTTAGTATATAATGTCACAGGCATCGAAAGACCCAAGTTTGAAGGGACCCTACCCTAATTAGATTTTCATACACTTAATAATTGAAATACCCAAAAGGGGATTCTATAGGAATAGGAAGTTTTATTGGAAACAGAGAAGGGTTAAAGGTTAGGGGGGAGTTTGTATAATGAAACAATAGGACTACCCTATCGACTTCTTCCCAAAAAAAAAGAGACCCCCTCAAGTAAATTTTTTTTTTTTTTTTTTTTTTTTTCTTTTCTACCTCTGCAGGTACGTCCCAGTGACAATTGAGTTGGATTTATAACCACTTATAGCTTTTTCGACAGTTTCACCGACCATGGAGGATTTACTTTCAAGCCACAGGGGGATTGGATCTTCAACTTTTTGGTGGTAAGCAAGCTTCAAAGCGAGCCTGCGAGACTTTTCAAATTTAGTTAAGATGGTGTCCTTCTTTTTAGAGAAGTACCATCCCTCTTTTCCGTATAGTAGTCCCAGTAGGATCACCGTATTGAAAACGTAGAGGAAAGTATCAGGCTCCAAATTTAACTTCCTCAGGCAGAACAGAGCATTAGTTGCTTTCCTTTTACTTAATTTTGCGTTTTCGAGATAGTTTCCCTTTTCATCGATGAACAAGCCAAGATATTTAATTGAGTTTTGTCGAGGTATGTTCTTGATCAGGCACGGTAAATTTATTAAATTTCTGCTTTCTGTGATTCTCAGTAATGCGGACTTCTCACGCGCAATAATGAACATATTTTCATCGCACCATTGCTCCACTGTATTCATATATGATATAATCCTTTGTTCGGATAAGGCAGGTTTCGATGAAATGTCAAGGATTACAACATCATCGGCGTATATCAAAATTTCCGTCCGTGTGTTGACAGGAGACGGCAGATTGCTCATCACAATGTTGAATAATAGAGGACTGAGGACTGATCCTTGAGGGACGCCTCTTTTAAGTTTCAGTTCATCCGAGTCATAGTTCAGAAAGCTTATCACAGAGCGCCTGTCGCGGAGGAAGTCTTTTAGCCATAGGAATAGTCCTTTGTCTATGTGACACTTCGCCAGATGTCTAAGGAGACCGAGGTGCCAAACCATATCAAAGGCTTTTGAGATGTCTAGAGACACAATTGTCAGACACTCTTTGAAATCCAGAGCCTTTACAATCGACGAATTGAGTGTATAAAGACAGTCAGCACAGGAACGACCCCTCCGAAAGCCCCACTGCACGTCTTTGAGATAACCATTTCTCTCGACGTGTTCAGAGAGTCGTTCAAACATTACCCTTTCCATTATTCGACTGATGGTAGGAATTAGGCTTATAGGCCTATAACTTGTCGCCAAGTAACCAGGTTTTCCAGGCTTCCGTATCATCCTTACCTCCGTCAGTTTCCATGAAGAAGGGACGTATCCCAAGCTCACACTGCGGGAGAAGAGACATCCCAAATATTCGTAAAGTTGCTTGGGAGCTTCTTTGAACATGCGCATGGTTATCTTGTCCTTTCCCGGAGCGTTATTTTTGGAGTATCTAACTGCATTTTCCACGTCTTTGCACGTTATAGATTCCGAGCACATTGGTAATGAGCTAAGATTGTCTTCCAACTCTTTTTCCATATCAAACAAAGCTGAATCAGATAGATTTGTATCCGGATTGACTTCTTGTATTCTTTTGAGACTATCAGCAATATGTTCGGGATTTCTTCATGAGATGCAGGGGATCCATCTTGTTTTAGCAGTTTAGGTATAGTTTTCTCAGACGTCGAGGTTAATTTCGAGTAGACCTTCCAAAAATTTGGACTTCCTTTATGTAGCTTTTTGCACTCAGTATTCCATTTTTTATCCTTCGCCACCTTCGCCGATTTTCTTATTTCTTCCGTAATGGTGAAGATTTCACTTTCCAAAACGGACCGGTCACGAAAATCTGCGCAGCGCCGGAGTTTGTTCCTTAGACATTGTTTTTTCCTTAGTAGGATTTCAACATTCATGTTTGGCATGTGAGTTTTCCTATTGTTTGAGACGATTTTTGTAGAATATGTTTCCAGATAAGACTTTATGTATCCAATAAGGGAATTGCTAGACTTCTCGAGGTCCTCAGATGAAGAATTTTCGTCAAGTTTAGGAGCGAAATTGCTCAGATAAAGTGTAAAACATTTTCGGTAGTGTTCCCAGTTTATAGTCGAGAGGTTATATCGTATAAAAGTTGGTTTACCCTTTAAAGGTCCAAGGTTGAGTTTGTATAAAATTGGTAGATGGTCACTTCCAATATCATTTAAGGTGTACGGTTGTTCCATAAATTGAAGAGTAGACATAGAGACCAATGCTACGCCCAAATAGTCCCACCCTCCTGGTGAGTAATGATTTGGGGTTTTTGATGTGATGACCGAGAAACTGAGAGATTCTGAAAGCTTCTTAAGAATGATGCCATCCCTGTTGGTTCTCAGACAGCCAAAAGATGTGCATTTGGCATTTAGATCCCCGAGGAGTATTGACAAATGATTGTGTTTATCGGCAAAAAAGTCCTTGATAAGCGATGAGTAATTGGAAAGGGATTTTGAGTACATCCCTCCGATTGTTACCCACCCTTTTTCCAGAAGGACGTCGATTGTGAGGAATTCACACAATTCCTCGGACACAATTTTTAGATTTTTCACCCTTAGAGTTGATTTGTAGTAGATAGAAGTGCCTGTTCCAGCGATCGAGCCCGGCTTCCACTTAATATCAAGGGAACGATAGCCATCCAAGTAGTAATCATCATGTTTTTTGATTTTTGTTTCGTTTACGATCAAAAGGTCCACGGGGTTATGGGATAACATATCCTCAATCTCTGAACGCCTTCTCTTTAGAGAACGTGCGTTCACAGCGATAATAGACAGAAAGGGGCTCACGCCTGATCAATCCTTTCCCTTCCAAGAGAAGGGGACAACAGATTGTTGATATCGAGGCCTTTTTCATCGCATATAGCGATTATTTTGCGAATCATAGAGGTAAGCTCAACGTCGATAGTTGGTGCTTTCCTCTTAAAGCGGGTTGGAGGCTCTGTGTGTTGTGTATTGGGAGGCAAAGTTGCGTCTTCACTAACATCTGTTTGCGTTGAGGAGTCAAAACAGCGGGAAATTGTGGGTTTTCGCCATACAGATTCAACGGCCTCCGCTTTTGACCATACAGTTTTTGAGTGTTCTGCTTTGGCCAGTCTGTCCCTGGCACTGAGCTGCTTTTTTAGTTGTTCAGTGGCTGCCTTAGCTGAAGAGCAGCCACCGTAGCAAGCCAAATGCCCACTCAGACCGCAGTTTATACATTTTTTCTCAGTTTTTCCTTTAATCGGGCACATTTTCATATTATGATCACCACCACAGAAAAGACATCTTTCCACTTCTTTGCAGAAGTTAGCAATGTGACCAAATTGTTGGCAGCGAAAGCATCTTGTTGCTGGGTTTTTAAACCATTCGCATCGTATTTTTTGAAATCCCACTTCGATTCCCATCCTTACAAGCGAAGTGGCTTCTGCCCTCGAATTCAGACTCAACTTTCCAACAGGTATACTCCGTCCATTTTTGTAGAACCGTTGGAAAGTAAAACCGGGGTTGAGAATTTCTTTGAGGTAAAGATCCAGGTCTTCCTCGGAGACCCAAGATGGTATTCCCTTCAAGACTACGGTCGATGGTTGCAGACTGCACGCAGAAATATAATGGCCGTCCTGGCCAAATGGTTTGTTATACTCGAAGTCATTCACAAACGAGTCCCTATCACTAGAATTTGAGAATTCGAGGGTAAAGTCCCCAGACTTCCTGGCAGTAATTCGGGCCTTCTGTGCAGTCTCGGATTTGGTTAGAATATTAAAGGACTTTATTCGTCCAATCGCATAATTTTTTATCTGCAGCGAGAGGACAAGAGACTCAGTACAGTTTGGATTGTTCAAAGAGACTTGAGAGGAGTGTGACCCCTCCTCATCTTTGATACGGATTTCATCTTTGCGTTCAAGCTCTTGAGACACAGAAGATTTTGAGTTTTTGATAGTTTTATTTTTTGCACCACGAGAAACGAAACGTGTCATGGCCTTTTTTTTTTTTACCTAACGAAAGGGGATTCTAGAGATACTTGCATGACCTCAAAATATTTCTATATTAGTAAAATTATGATTACATTAGTACTGCTTTAATTTCAGAAAATAAATAGACTAATTATAAATAATATAATAAATATTTCAAATGAATGTCATTACAATTTACAAAGCCAATTATATATAGTTAAAAACAAAGTAAAGTAACCAATCGTAAACCCACTTATACCCATTTCCACCACTTCATAGATGTTACCTAACCCTAATCCTAACCCTACCCTAAACCTAACCCTAATCCTGACCCTAACCCTACCCTAATCCTGCCCCTAACCCTACCCTAAACCTAACCCTAATCCTAACCCTAACCCTCATGAGTAAGGTCACAATGTCGCATGCATGTCATAATTTGATATGTAAAAATAAAATTTTAGACAAGCCATTCTAAAATAATAAATTAAACATTAGAATTATTATAAAAATAATTAAAATACTATTTTTTACATATAATTTATGCCTGCCATTTACTTTTGCCTTTTTAATTCTTTCTTATTTTCCGTTTAACCCTGGGGGTCCCTTCAAGACGGTGACAATAATATCGATTAATTTATTTATTATAATGCCTTTCTACAATGCAATTCTTGGTTTTTAATTTGCTTCATTTATAGGGATACTTTTCTGTGGGTATATATACGGTACAATACGGGGAGTTTATGTTAAGGAACTGAATATGAAAACATCTATAATTATGACGGCTATGCATACTATTTTTTAAAAAAACAGACATACATCCCGGATCACTTAGAAGCATGTACTAACGATGGATACTACACAGCCGATATAACAAGTGCTACCGAAAATGACGTGATCGCAAGTAAGCAATCCATTTATATTCGAGGTGTCATCAAAAAGGACTATCTTCTCGGAATATATAGACATTACGGAGGCTCTGAATATTTTAGTTATCACACTGGCCTGGAAGCTGTAAGTGACAATAACAAGAGTCTAGAAATATAAAAACTTCGCCAAAGGTATTTCTTACTTCAAAGATGATGCCACTGCTGAAATGATGCATAAGAGTGGTCAGTGGTTACTTGCGTATCAATGGAGATATTCCTATGTTCTTTGTGAAATCTATATAATAAAACACTAAGTTGTGTGTCTGTCTGTCTGTCTGTCCGTGTACACTTATATATCTAAAAAAGGAAATGTTAAGATAAAGAAGATGAATTCAAACTCTTCAAAGAGATCGGTCCCTTAGGAACATGAAATCAATAAAGAGGTTAATATGATGAGATAATGAAGGTGATTCGACCTCTTCACGAGATCGGTCCCTTAGGAACATGAAATCAATAAAGAGCTTAAAAAGATATTCATGAGATAATGAAGGTGATTTGACCTCATGATGAGGTCCCCCAAAACCTTCAAGCCAAAAAATTAAAAAAAAATTATTTTCTGCGTTTTTGTTAAAATGAACAACAAGAAAGTCCTCGACTCACATGATGAGGTCCCCCAAAACCTTCAAGCCAAAAAATTAAAAAAAATTATTTTCAGGTGATTCGACCTTTCCACGAGATTGGTCCCTTAGGAACATTAAATCAATAAAAAGCTTAAATAGGATATTCATGAGATAATGAAGGTGATTCGACCTTTCCACGAGATCGGTCCCTTAGGAACATTAAATCAATAAAGAGCTTAAATAGGATATTCATGAGATAATGAAGGTGATTCGACCTCTTCACGAGATCGGTCCCTTAGGAACATTAATCAATAAAGAGCTTAAATAGATATTCATGAGATAATGAAGGTGATTCGACCTCTTCACGAGATCGGTCCCTAGAAAATTATAATTTTTAAAAAGTCAAAAAAGATACTCATAATAATAATAATGTAAATGATTCGACCTTTTCTAGATCGGTTCCCTTAAGAAATCAAAATTTAAAAAGAAATTCGTGATTGATTTTTAATGTTTTAATTAGGAAGTTATTCCCGAACCTAATCTTTCCAAAATTAGAAGTTTCACGTATAATATCATCTGAAATAAAATCCTACTTCCAGGCTAACTATTTTCATTGCTATCTGTGCGCGCATGCAAAATTAAGTAATGGAATTGTTAACAATTGTGCAAATTTGAATTTCAATATTATCATTATAGATACCACAAAAATACCTCTCTCTCCCCCTTAACAGAACTTCAAACGATCAAAAATTAAAAATAATTATTTTTTTGTCAATAAATTACTTTTTAACAATCATTCCATTATTGAGGATGCTATCAGAGGATAACTCTAAACACTAAGTTGTGTGTCTGTCTGTCTGTCTGTCCGTTACACTTAATATCTAAAAAAGGAAATGTGTAAGATAAGAAGATGATTCAACTCTTCCAAAGATCGGTCCCTTAGGAACATGAAATCAATAAAGAGGTTAAATATGATGAGATAATGAAGGTGATTCGACCTCTTCACGAGATCGGTCCCTTAGGAACATTAAATCAATAAAGAGCTTAAATAGGATATTCATGAGATAATGAAGGTGATTCGACCTCATGATGAGGTCCCCCAAAACCTTCAAGTCAAAAAATTAAAAAAATTTATTTTCTGCGTTTTGTTAAAATGAACAACAAGAAAGTCCTCGACTCACATGATGAGGTCCCCCAAAACCTTCAAGCCAAAAAATTAAAAAAATTATTTTCAGGTGATTCGACCTTTCCACGAGATTGGTCCCTTAGGAACATTAAATCAATAAAAAGCTTAAATAGGATATTCATGAGATAATGAAGGTGATTCGACCTTTCCACGAGATCGGTCCCTTAGGAACATTAAATCAATAAAGAGCTTAAATAGGATATTCATGAGATAATGAAGGTGATTCGACCTCTTCACGAGATCGGTCCCTTAGGAACATTAAATCAATAAAGAGCTTAAATAGGATATTTCATGAGATAATGAAGGTGATTCGACCTCATGATGAGGTCCCCCAAAACCTTCAAGTCAAAAAATTAAAAAAATTTATTTTCTTCTGCGTTTTGTTAAAATGAACAACAAGAAGTCCTCGACTCACATGATGAGGTCCCCCAAAACCTTCAAGCCAAAAATTAAAAAAATTATTTTCAGGTGATTCGACCTCTTCACGAGATCGGTCCCTTAGGAACATTAAATCAATAAAGAGCTTAAATAGGATATTCATGAGATAATGAAGGTGATTCGACCTCTTCACGAGATCGGTCCCTTAGGAACATGAAATCAATAAAGAGCTTAAAAAGATATTCATGAGATAATGAAGGTGATTTGACCTCATGATGAGGTCCCCCAAAACCTTCAAGCCAAAAAATTAAAAAAATTATTTTCAGGTGATTCGACCTTTCCACGAGATTGGTCCCTTAGGAACATTAAATCAATAAAAAGCTTAAATAGGATATTCATGAGATAATGAAGGTGATTCGACCTTTCCACGAGATCGGTCCCTTAGGAACATTAAATCAATAAAGAGCTTAAATAGGATATTCATGAGATAATGAAGGTGATTCGACCTCTTCACGAGATCGGTCCCTTAGGAACATTAAATCAATAAAGAGCTTAAATAGGATATTCATGAGATAATGAAGGTGATTCGACCTCTTCACGAGATCGGTCCCTTAGAAAATTATAATTTTTAAAAAGTCAAAAAAGATACTCATAATAATAATAATGTAAATGATTCGACCTTTTCGTTAGATCGGTTCCCTTAAGAAATCAAAATTTAAAAAAGGAAATTCGTGATTGATTTTTAATGTTTTAAATTAGGAAGTTATTCACCGAACCTAATCTTTCCAAAATTAGAAAGTTTCACGTATAAATATCAATCTGAAATAAAATCCTACTTCCAGGCTAACTATTTTCATTGCTATCTGTGCGCGCATGCAAAATTAAGTAATGGTAATTAGTTAACAATTGTGCAAATTTGAATTTTCAACATTACTCATTATAGATATCCACAAAAATAAATACCTCTCCCCCTTAACAGAACTTCAAACGATCAAAAATTTAACAATAACTAACGTTTTTGTCAATAAATTACTTTTTAACAATATTTCATTATTGAGGATGCTATCAGAGGATTAACTCTATTTCCCTTGAGATATAGAAGATATTAGTTGTTAATTATAGATTGTTTCATTTGTAAGATTTTAAATCAAAAGTGTTTGTAGAATCTGCCAACAACATCGCAAGTCGAAACTACAGTCACCAAATTCACTTTGAAATTGTTAATTAATCTTAATAAATTAAATGGATATACGGTCGTATTTATGTGAATTCTCAATCATCTATATAATTATGAAATAAATAGATTATAATTTGAAGTAGATAGTTTCAATTAAGGTTTTTCCAGGTTTAGAATTAAAACTTCCAATTTTAGAAAATTTGATAAATATCTAAATTAAGATGTTTCCATTTTAGGAAATTTTATTTGTATTAATATAAAAAGATCCGTAAAAATAGTATAATATAGTTTGTTACATAGAAAATAAACATTTCAATAGCAATAGTATAATATAGATAAGAATGTCTGAATTGAGAAAGCACAATAAATTCAGAAATACAAAAACAAAAGACAAGAAATCGGAAGAAAGAGAGTTTGGGGGGAGAGGAATAATCAAAAAAAAATTGGTATCTAATAGTGAGGATTTGGAAATTATAAATGAGCATAAAATAACTAATACTAGCTTACTAAATTTTGCAATATGCGCTAATAGTATGGAATTAGAAAGCTTGCACCAAAGCCATAAAAACAAATATCAAAAAATTTCTGAGAACAGGAATGAAAATAGTGATTTAACAAAAAAATTGATAAAGTAAATCACAACTTGACAAAGGTAATAAAAATTTTAATCTATTTTAATAGATATTTGAACAAAGAAAAGAAATAAACAAAAGACAAATGCAGAAAAAAAGGAAAAACGAATCTATACAAACAAAAATTATTCGAAAAGAAAACAACAGACAAAGGAAGACGATTGCAAGAAGTCAAGAAACAGAAGAAAGAAAAATTAACAGAAAAGAAAACGACAGACAAAGGAGGACGATTGCAAGAAGTCAAGAAACAGAAGAAAGAAAAATTAACAGAAAAGAAAACGACAGACAAAGGAGGACGATTGCAAGAAGTCAAGAACAGAAGAAAGAAAAATTAACAGAAAAGAAAACGACAGACAAAGGAGGACGATTGCAAGAAGTCAAGAAACAGAAGAAAGAAAAATTAACAGAAAAGAAAACGACAGACAAAGGAGGACGATTGCAAGAAGTCAAGAAACAGAAGAAAGAAAAATTAACAGAAAAGAAACAAACAGAATAAGAAACGTTACAATGAGAAGCCAAAAAAATCAGAAGATCGTTATAAAATATCAAGAAATTATATCACGGAGGAATACGAAATTATATAATTCTAAATTATTGGGAAATCTAGGATTTAATTATAATGCAGTTAATGATTTTAAATATTTGGGGAATATCGGCACTATGTCCGATATATGTAAATTTTGTTCGGCCCTAAAATTTAAAGGGGAAACAGCAGGCATGTGTTGCAATCTTGGTAAGGTAAATTTGCCTTCCTTATCGATTCCACCAAAACCACTATTGACGCTATTAAGAAATGAATCGCCGATCTCTAAGCATTTTCTTGAAAATATTCGAAAGTATAATAATTGTTTTCAGATGACATCGTTTGGAACAACAGGTAATTTTATTTATACGGGTTATATGCCCACATATAAGGTTCTTGGTCAAGTTTATCATAGGATGGGGTCACTACTCCCAAATGCAGGTGAGCAACATAGCTTTTTACAAATATATTTTTTGGAAAATTTTGAGGATCAGTCAACAAGAAGATTAGAAACAGAACCAAAATTACGTCAATCTATAATTAACATGTTACAAAACATGTTACAAGAACATAATTCATATATTTTATCTTTTAGGACTGTTATGCGGACTACAAGAGAAAAGGACTATAAAGTAATTATTCATGCAGATAGGACACCTACGGGAGCACATGAAGGACGGTACAACATACCAAGTTCTAATCAGGTTGGGGTTTTGATAGTAGGGCAACAATATGATAAACGAGATATTATCGTTAATCATAAAGACAGTGGACTACAGAATTTCAGAACACATCGTTCATATGATGCTCTACAGTACCCTCTGATATTTTCAAGAGGGGCAGATGGATATAATTTTAAGGTTATGCAGCAAAATCCACTGACAGGACAAAATACAAATAAAAAATTAGCTGTATGGCATTTTACTCCTATAGATTCATGCTAAGAAAAGAAGAATTTAATACTATTCATCGAACAGGACAATTGTTTTAATCAATATTTAGTTGACATGTATGCGAAGATTGAATCTGAGAGACTATTATACTTTCGTTTAAATCAACGAAAACTTAGAGCAGAAGAATATATACATCTCAGAGATGCGATTATTAATGATGGTAATGTTTCTGATGTAGGTCAAATGATCATATTACCCTCATCATTTACAGGAGGACCAAGATATATGCATGAACGAACACAAGATGCAATGACATACGTAAGAAATTACGGTACTCCAGATTTATTCATTACGATTACGTGTAATCCTAAATGGCCAGAAATTATTGATAACTTATTCATAGGTCAAAAGTCCGAGAATAGACATGATATAATTGCAAGAGTTTTTAGACAGAAAATTATTAAACTGATGGACCTAATAACGAAGAGTCATATATATGGGAAGACACGATGCCATATGTATACAGTTGAATGGCAGAAAAGAGGACTTCCACATTCACACATTTTGATATGGTTAGTTAACAAAATTAGGCCCACTGAAATAGACGACTGCATATCCGCTGAAATTCCAAATCCAGAAGAGGATCTGGAATTATATGAGACCATCAGGAAAAATATGATACATGGTCCATGTGGAATTCTTAATAGGTCTTCACCATGTATGAAGAACGGTAAGTGTAGTAAAGGGTATCCAAAAGAATTTCTTTTCAATACTCAAACAGGAGAAAATGGGTATCCTCTTTACCGTAGGAGAAGGCCAAATGATGGGGGACATACAGTGACTATCAACGAAGGCAAGGAAAATGAAATAACAGTGGATAACAGGTGGGTAGTGCCTTATAGTCCACTGTTATGTAAAATTTTTAATGCTCATATAAATGTAGAATTCTGCAACTCAATTAAATCAATTAAATATGTCTGCAAATACATCAACAAGGGGTCAGATCAGGCAGTTTTTACTATTGAAGGACGGGATGAGGTGACTCAATACATGCATGGGAGATATATTTGCAGCAGTGAGGCTGCGTGGAAAATATTTGGATTTCCCATACATGATAGATATCCTTTGGTAATGCATTTAGAGGTACATTTGGAAAATGGACAAAGAGTTTACTTCAATGAAGAAAATGTACAAGACCAAATACAAAACCCAAGGAATTCTACACTAATGGCTTTTTTTGAACTTTGTACATTAGACACATTTGCAAAAACATTATTATATTGTGAAATTCCAAGATACTACAGGTGGGAAACTACCGGTAAGAAATTCAAACGAAGGATAAGAGGAGAACCAGTGAATGGACATCCAGGAATTGTAAGTAGTGATGCATTGGGCAGGGTGTACACAGTTCACCCTAATAATGCCGAATGTTATTGTGTTAGGTTACTTCTGCATAACATCCGAGGACCGACATTTTTTACCGATTTAAAGACAGTTGATGGAGTAATCTGCGCAACATTTAGAGAAGCCTGTTTTAAATTGGGACTTTTAGAGGATGATAAAAGCTGGGACGACGCATTGACCGAAGCTGGGATTTTCAATATGCCATCAAAGATTAGATATTTATTTACATTGATGTTGGCATATTGTAATATATCAAATCCTCTACAACTGTGGGAGAAGCATAAAGAAATAATGTGTGAAGATATATTAAAGAGGGATGCAAAATCAGGTTTTGACGAGGACATTTTTAATGAAGGATTACTAATTATTAATAGATCACTCGAATCAGTCATTGGGAAAAATATATGTGAGTACGGGTTTAGCGTTAACAGTCAAAATATTACAAATAATTTGGAATATGACAAATATAATTTAGAAGAACTACAAAAAATACTTAATGAAAGGGAACCGAATTTATTGGAAGGTCAATTAAGAATCTACAATGAAATAAACAGAAGATTGAAGAAAATGATGGTAAAATATTCTTCATAGATGCACCGGGAGGTACAGGTAAAACATATCTATTAAATTTATTATTGGCAAAGGCGAGATGCAATAATAAAATAGCTATAGCAGTTGCTTCTACAGGTATTGCGGCTACGCTTTTAGATGGTGGACGAACAGCACATTCAATGTTCAAACTACCATTAAATCTAGCAAAGGATATGGAGCCAGTTTGTAATATTAAAGGAAATTCACTTATTGGGACTATTATACGTGATTGTAATCTAATAGTATGGGATGAGTGTACAATGGTAAGTAAAAGAGCATTTGAAGCAGTTGACAGAACTTTTCGCGACATCAAACATTCAGATTCACCTTTTGGTGGATCGGTGTTAGTATTAGCAGGTGATTTTAGACAGACACTGCCTATTATTCAAAGAGGAACACCAGCAGATGAACTTAATGCATGTTTGAAATCATCGTATTTGTGGACCTTGGTAAAAAAATAAGTCTAAATGTAAATATTCGTGCACAAAAGTCAGAAACAAATTCATTCGCTAAGGTACTTTTAAATGTAGGGAATGGAACACTCGAAACAAATTCAGAAGATTTTAAGGTATCACTACCTCCAGAGTTATGCATAAATGTAAACAGACCAGAAGAATTATTAACCTCAGTTTATCCAAATCTAGAGGAAAATTACACATGCTTTGACTGGCTTAGGGAAAGAGCAATACTAGCACCACTAAATGACGAAGTACATAATATTAATTTAGATTTGCTCATTAAATTACCAGGAATGGAACGTATTTATAAATCTGTAGATGTAATTATGGATCAAGAAACAGCATGTGAATATCCTGTGGAATTTCTAAATTCTTTAGAACCGTCAGGGATGCCTCATCATACTTTAAAATTAAAGGTAGGAGCGCCAGTTGTTCTATTACGAAATCTAGAATCTCCAAGGTTATGTAATGGTACAAGATTAGTAATAACAAATTTAATGTCTAATATTATAGAAGCAACGATATTAACGGGGAAAAATAAAGGAGAAGATGTTTATATTCCAAAAATTCCAATAATTTCGGATGAATTACCATTTAGATTTAAGAGACTACAATTTCCATTGAAGTTGAGTTTCGCAATGACAATCAACAAATCACAGGGACAAACCCTTAAAGTAGTAGGTTTATTTTTAGCAAGTGAATGTTTTTCACATGGACAATTGTATGTAGGTTGTTCTAGGGTAGGTGAACGAGAAAACCTATTCATATACACCAAAGATTGTCGTACAAGCAATATAGTGTATCAACAAGCATTACAATAATAAGATCTATATAATATTTGATAATTTTTACTATAACAATCAATTTTTTATTATATAGACGAGTGCTTTTCACATGGCCAGCTGTATGTGGGATGCTCAAGGGTAGGTAGAAGAGAAAATTTATATTTGCCAAGGATGGACGGACTGCAAACATCGTTTATCCACAGGCCTTAGAATAAGGTTATATCAAAGCAGGTCGCATTTATATATCTAAATAAATTTATAGTTATTTAAGGAAACTGCGAGCGTAGCGAGCAGGCCTCCGCAGGAGCTAGCTCGCAGTGAGCAAAGCGAACTGCTGAGCTAGTAGTAATAAGGTTTTGTGTCTTTTAAGATGAAATTTCATCATTGGGCGTAAACATAACTTCAAATAAACTTCTAAATTGTAATGCAACTGTAAAATATTAAAATAGTAAATTACACCATTTGTTGTATTCGGGGGACACTCGTACATATTTATTCTGTAGAACGACTACAATACTTCTCAAAGATTTGCAAACATGATCACGACGGATATGTATTCATTCGGACTATGGACTAGAAAATTGTGCAATACAAAGTATAATCTTTACTTTTAAATAAAAGGTGATAAAATTGGATCGGTATACGTCGGAATCATCCAAGAAACGGGCGAGTTTGTGACAAGTAAAGGAGATTTGGCGGTATTTGAACATTATATTTGTTTAGTCGTACCTTCCTTGGAATTCCAG
The DNA here is from genome assembly GCF_006345805.1 of Octopus sinensis. Classification (NCBI taxonomy): domain Eukaryota; kingdom Metazoa; phylum Mollusca; class Cephalopoda; order Octopoda; family Octopodidae; genus Octopus; species Octopus sinensis. The sequence continues at coordinate 27,587 of NW_021834172.1, forward strand.
TCAACCTGGAAGTAAAATGTGTGTAATAAGAAATGTAAGTAATAACGGTAAGTTCGAAACAAACGATTGCAATATAGGAAAGCACATCATTTGTGAAACAGGTAAGTTTTATTTGTGTCAATCTGTAAGACAAAGTTGTGTCGGAAGCAACTTTGACGGCATGCAGTTCAAAGAGATCTCATTGTATGCGGTTGGAGTGACTAAGGATTAGTTTTCAATGATAAAATACTGGAGCATGACGGATGGAAATTTAGTCTATTTAACATGAATACGACGCTGTCTGTCGCCAAAACTATCTGTAGTACACTGGGAGACGACCTCTTTGTTCCTCACAATGAGAAAGAAAATTGCGTTATTTCTGGTTAATAGTTATTTTGTAATGTAAAAAGATAATATGGAATTAACTATTGGATTAAACTTTAAACAAGAGTACGTTAAGAATGCGTTTCTTCCGGGAGACGATATCAAGAGTGTAATTTTTTGAATGAATTTTTGTAGAATTATAGCAATTGGAAAATAGGATACCCTAACTCGGATACTAATCGAAGTTGTGTGTATATGAATCCCGGAACTGGAATGTGGGAAAACGATGTTTGTAGGAATGCTTCATTTGTATGTCGGGGACAAAGTAGTATACAATCTACGATAAATTGTTCAAACAATTTTTTAGGTCTCTTTATGTGAAATAGTTTCTAGAGCCACAAACTAGAGCTTACTCATTTATATTTGGCTCTAAAAAATATGTAATGTTTGGTTATCGCAAGACTTTCTACGAAGCAGTACGACTGTGTTCATATTATGGCCTAAACCTTATTCAAACTACAAATAACTCAATAATTAATGAAATAACTAAATGTATATTCAAAATATAATACTAGACATTATTAATGAGACTTTTTACATGAATTACAGATAACGTGGAATGACCAATTGAACTGGATAGATACAATACCTTCGGTTAAAATTATTTATGGGCTATATTTAGGGTACTCCCAACTGGAAGTCTGGAGAACCCAAAAATAGAGACTATCATATTTCATGCGTTAGCGTTTCATCTGACAAGACATGGGCGACCAATATGTGCAGTGAAGAACATATCCCAGTGTGTGTCCAAGATTGTTAATTATTCATAACATACACTCATGTATTTATAGATAAAACGACAAAACCTACATTAATGCCTACTGTTCCAACCACGACTACCACACCGACCATTACAACTACTACTTCGACTACTACAACGACCACCCCGACAACAACCACCACAACTACTACAACTCCTACAACCACAACTACTACAACTTCTACGACAACAACAACTCCAACAACCACAACTACTACAACTCCTACTACAACTCCAACAACAACTACTACAACACCAAACACAACAATCCCTAGAATTTTCAACACCACACGCACTACAACTCTCAACACTACAACTTCTAACAGCACATCTAATTCTACTATCAACAAGACAAGCAGTATACTTTTAACACACGACATCCATAATAACTCCTAACAGTATAACAAAAAGACATCAAAGCCAACAAATCAATCACCAAAACCTCCATAAAACCTTCTAAAAGTAATATATTAGGATAATATTTTAGCAACATTTGATCCAAATATAGCAGCTTGTAATAATAAAATAATTTAATGTTGCAGCTCAAGTTATTCATCTGGGACTAGGCGCTGGTGTCTCTTTTGGAGTTTTTTCATTCCTAGCTGTCGGATTCGTGGTTATAATTTTACGCAGGTATTTACTTTTATGATCGATAGAATAAACACTTCAATTAACAAGTTGTTACCACTTGGAAGCTTTCGAAATATTCAATCGTCTTCATTTTAGGGCGGTTTGATCAAATTCAGTGCAATAGTAGAACAAGCATTTAATCTTGCTAATATCATTTACTAACAAATACCTTTATTAATAAAAAGAAACTAATTAGCTTTGTATTTTTTCAGATTTTTGATGTGAGCCGAGGATGACACACCACGCACCTCCTCTTCTTATTCCTCATTTTCTCTGGAACTGCAGACCTCCGAGAAGCTGCAGTCTAGGGCTTTTCTGTAATTAAACGTCAGCAAAAAGCTGGATCAGCGAGACACTCTCCAGAGTCCACTTAAAAACAGTTGACTTCATATAAAGACTTATCTACACCCAACTGTCTTAAATACCACTTGTGGTATTCGGTGACCAGTTCAACGCATGTCTTCACAGACGGAATGACATGGAGTTAGTAACTAATAGATTAATTTACCAAATAGGCTATTTTTACAAAAAAGTTCAAATACAAAGTTTACTATACAATTTCGCTATTAAAATTTAAATTTCATTCCAAATATAGGCAGTGGAATGGTTGAATATATAAGAAAAACATTAAATTTATTTATCAAATTCAAAAAAGCTGGCAAAATCAACAATGAAAAATAATCGCACTTTAGCATTAATTTCATGATTCGAAGCCACCAACTCACACTTTGAGGACTTTTCGAGTATGGGAGTAAGCATAAACGACAAAAGCATGTCTTCTTATTCTCGTCCTCAATAACTTCTGGCAGAGTTTGAAGTGAATGAAACACTCCCACCTAAGCAGTAGAGGCTGGTGATAATGCCTCTTTGCAGAAGTGTAGTTTTTTGCGAACTTGATGGCAATGAATAGTCAAGAAACGTGTCTATTTTAGACCAATACCATTCTCATAACCAATTTTCTTCCGACAGAAGACAATCAAACATACATCCCATCCTATCTCTCTTTGGCTCTGTTCTCCCACTATCAAAACACCCCACTGTTCTCGGACTAACCTTCGACCCAACGATGTCCTTCAACAAACATGTCTCGAAGATCTCTGGCAAGGCTAACAGGCGTACAAATATCCTGAAAGCAATAAGTGGTCACATCACTGGTGCGCAGAAACCACTTCTCAAACGTGTGTATAAACAATACATTCGCCCTGTCCTAAGCTACGCGAGTCCGAGTTGGGCTCCCTGTCTATCTATGAGCTCCTCTTTGGCTCTCCAATCAATTCAAAACAAAGCCATGCGCATCATATCCGGGTGCCTGAAATCAACACCCATCGACCATCTGCACTGTGAAACCAACCTCCTCCCGATAGAGGAACATCTCAACATGAGAGGAGCACAATTCCTATTCGCTTCGCGAAAATTCTACCACCCTTGCACTGGCACTGCCCTAAACACGCTAAATGACAACGGCCGTGCTTTGAAGAACACGCCTGCCAAACTATACTCCCGGTACTTGCCAAAATCAATGGCCTAAACCATGTTCACAGCCAATGAAAAAAATCCACGACTTCATTTCAACGTCGTCCATTCTAAGGCTGAAGCCTAACTCTGTCCTCAACAAACTTCCTCCGGAAGTTCACCCCTCCGAATTGCTTCTGGAGCGTTCCGATCAGATCAACCTTGCTCGTTTCCGCTCGGGCCACCACCACTCACTAAACTCCTACGCTCACTCATTGAACGCCGTGATCTCCCCGGTATGCAACCTCTGCTGTGCCGAAGATCACTCAACTGACCACCTTTTCCGCTGCCCTGTTCTCCTCCCTGTCCGCAGGAAATTTGCTGTCCACTCCCCCGAGGTCCTTTGGGAACAACCCGCGAAGGCGCTGTTGTTTCTGCTAGCCGCCGGTCTCATACCCTAATGTGAGACCGGGTTATGCAACAACAAACAACAATTTTCAGTCCCATCCTGTTTCTTTTCAGTTCTTCTCTCGTCTTTTTGGCATATCCCGAGACATATCTACATTTCTATTAGTCACAACTTTATTTTTGGTGGCTGAGGTGCCATTTCTTTTGGTAATAAATCGTTAATGTATTCGTCACTTTTGATGACAGTCTGGTTACCATAAAAACCCATATTCCAACTTTGTATTCTGCTTGATTTTTTGATATGAATAGATATGTATTTATTGAGTAACTACCTTTATTGTAAGTAAAATGGAATCTCCAGAGTTTGCCTATTTAGCAGATATTTTGATTTTCAGTTGTGGTCACCGTAAATAAGCAGTTTGCACTAACTAAAAGTATTATAAGCTTTATTTTTGGTTTGTAACTGATTATTATTATTAGCACTTCCCGTAGGAACATAAACAAGGAAAGGAAAGAGTTATATCCCCACACGTGCCACACACGATACAATCTTCTTAACCATCGTTTGCCATCCTCTGCGGTTTTGTGCAAGCCATCGCAGTTCGTCCAAGTCCTCGCATTGTTTCAGGGTTTTGCCCACGTGTTTCAGATCGTGTTCCAGCGCAACCGGCAGTGTTGTGCGGGGACGTCCGCGAAACTTTGGGCTATCCGAAAGAAAGTACTCTTCCATGGCTTGGCAAGCAGGTGAGGACGGGTCCATTCTCAGGACGTGTCCGAAGAGCCTCCAGCGGCCATCTATGATGTCCTGGCTGACTGGCACCGAGTTACTGAGTTTGTAGAGCGAATGAGTTGTTAATTTTCTTAGGCCAATGCAGGCCATTTAGGACGCGAAGCTGTTTTCTGTGAAACGAGTCAAGATTCTTTAGTTCGGTGTCAGAGATGCCCCATGTAGATGAGTTGTACAGTAGTACCGGTTTGACAAAAGCGTTGTAGATTCTAGAGCGTAGTGATGGGTTCCCGGGACAATATCGTAGCCAATCTTTCATGACAGATTTTAGAGCAACAGCGGCAGTAGCTTTCTCCGCTGCATGATTCTTCTCGGTCTCCAAGCAGAGAGCCAAGCTTCTTCGAAAGTCTCCATTTTTCCATAGTTTGGGTATCCGAGCGTGATACATCGACCACGTCAGTCTTGTCCGTGTTCATGATTAAGAACCATTCTCCAAGTTTATCCGGTGCAATCTCCAATAGTCTGAGTAGGGCGGATTTGTCAGTGGACACAAAGTCGACGTCGTCAGCGTAAATCACTTCAGTTATTGACTTGTCATATAGACCTCTCAGCTCTCGTAAAGCAGCCTCAAGGTAGATCACAAATAACAGAGGCGAGAGAGAGTCTCCTTGGGGGTTCCCACATTTGTTGGGAAGGATCTGGACGACGTTGTCCCAGGCGAACAGTGAGGTCCGTATTTGCCAATAAGACCTGTATCATTCTGATAGCATCTTCATCTAAGAAACTCCGTAGAACCCTCATGAGGAGATCGCGATGGATGGAATCAAAAGCTCTTGACATATCGATACCCAGGATTCTCGTGGCACTTTTGTATCTTTGGTGGGTTCCACACCGCCATCGGTGGCCCCAAAGACATCTGCGGTTGAACGTCCTTCTCTGAATTCGCTGTGACTCGGTGACAGAAAGTCATTGACTTTGTCTCCAATACGATCCAGCACAATCAGCGAGAGAACCTTCCTCAGGGAGTTTAGAAAATGACTGGGCGGAGATTTTCTACTGAACCAAGAGGTTTGTTCGGCTTTTGAATAGGGATCAGAACTCCAGAGCCCAGCGGGAGTGAGTCATTTGTAGCAAACATATCGTTGAGGATGTTCGTGATGTTGCATAGAAGAGATTTGGGCCCATATTTCAGCAGTTCCACATTAATGTTGTCCGGTCCCGCAGCTCGGTTATTCTTGAGCCTGCTAACAGCCTTTGTAACTTCCTTCAAGGAGATTGTATTCTTCAGTCGTCGTGCTGGGCCAGAGAAAGGCGAGATTTGTTCGGTGTTAGCGTTAAATCGTTGTTCAAAATAGTCCGCAATGACTCCCACCTGTTCTCCCGGGTCAGATATTTGAACCCAATTACTGGTTTGGAGTCGAAGTTTGGGGCGGTTTTTCTTCTTCTTAAGCAACCGTAAAGCCATAAACGTGCGTGCATTATCTTTGAGGGTTTCCAGTTCTCCAAGACGGGAAGCCAGGATATCCCGGCCATATTGGAGGTTTAGGGTCTTTATTTGTTTTTGGATGGCAGCACGCCGGCCTTTCAGTGCGAGTTTGGTATCCATATCTTTGGTGTTCTCAGTCCTCAGCTTAAGCTCCTTTTGTAACTGATTAAAATTCTATTTATTTCTAGCTTTGAATCAGTAAAACTTTGATTAGATTTATAATAAATTAATTACAAAAATAACGAAATAAATAAATTTATTGTTTTATAGTTTGTGGTGTCTTAAATATGGCCAAACTCCATTCGACGAGCGAAAAACGAAATGGCAGTACAGAACTCCAAAATGCCCCCAAAAGACAAGAATTAAAACCCGAAATAGAAGTAAAACGTGAATATTCCTCCGAAAGTGAGGAAGAGAAAGTCGAGAAAATAGTCGGGTCCTTAGAACTAAGTGGAAATCTGTTAAAAGACACGAACATGGTCAACGGAGTCATTATCAAGTACAACGAGCCTCCCGAGGCACGAAAGCCCACAATTCGCTGGAAATTGTACCCCTTTAAAGGCGAGGAGAGTTTGGATGTCATTCCTGTGCACAGACAGTCCGCATACCTTTTGGGACGAGACCGAAGAGTGGCTGACATTCCCACAGACCACCCTTCCTGCTCAAAACAACATGCCGTCCTCCAATTCAGAGTTGTGGAAAGCAGGGAGACTGATTCGAACAAGACCGGGTCCTCTCTGACTGCCCTGGGAGTTGCAGAGGCCACAGATCAAAAGTCTTTTGTGGTGAAGCCTTACATCATTGACCTTAATTCAGCAAACGGGACATTTCTCAACCAGGAGAGGATCGACAGTCTCCGTTTTGTGGAGTTATTTCCTCGCGATGTACTTAAATTTGGGTTTTCCACTCGAGAATATGTATTAATGTATCAGGATATGTTTAATTAATAATAATTAATTATTTAAATTAGCTGGTTTTGTGATGTTATGTATTCTTCTGTGTTTTATTCTAGACCGCCCCTCTCTGCCACAATTTGGCAAAATCCTGTTGGTCTTGTCGGTTTGTGTGCTTACATGGGATTACATGAGCACTGGGAACCTTCATAGACTCGAAAAGGTCCTCAGTGGGTTTAATGTGAAGAAAGAAGTCTATCTTTCTCTGGTTTTAACTCTCTGACTACTCTCAGTACGATATTGTAGTCCAACGGGGGTATTCTTGGCGTGAATATTCAGTGGTGACCCGGACGGGTATATTCTCACCATGCAGCGAATAAATGGAAAAAACATATCTCGTCCTGTTTTTATCCAACATGGAGTCCTCTCCAGCAGTGTGGATTGGCTGATTGGGTCCTCCTGTTTAGGTGCCCCACATTCCAATTAGTAGAATAGCGTGTGTTCTTGCCGACAGTGGTTTTGATGTATGGTTGGGCAACGTTCGAGGAAATATATATTCACGTGCTCACTCTACTTTGTCCCCCGATGAGGATGAATTTTGGAATTTTTCATTTGAAGATCACGCAGCGTTCGATATCCCTGCAATGGTCTCCTTTGTCCTCACATCCACCAACAAGGACCAACTTGTTTATATTGGGCACTCACAGGGGTCTCTCATTGGACTTATTCAGCTTTCGAGGAATCAGGAATTCGCTGATAAGGTCGCTCTTATGATTGCATTGGCACCCACCCTCTCCTTCCAGGGAGTCTACTGTCCATTTCTATCCCTCGCCCCCTACCACCGACATTTCTATGTTTATTCATATTTGGTTAGAATAGAACTTTGTGGGCAAAAAGTGGTTTCTTCAGCCCACTACTATAAGTTTGTTTATTGGACGGACAGTGTGTGCAAATCCACTCACTCGTTGGGTCTGTCTGTTTGTTATTGGACTGTTCAACGGGTTTAACACTCAGAATTTTGACTTGGTATTCCCGGGTCATTATTAGAGGATATGCTCCCCACATACCTCCAGTTCCAACCTTCTTCCACCTCCGTAAAGAACATGGTCCACTACTCCCAAGTCATTTCCTCTGGACAGTTACGACATTACGATTACGACCAAGATAACATGCGATTTTACAATCAAGTATTCAATTTCTGTCACTCAAGACCACACCCCCACTCTACAATGTATCCAATATCCACACACCCATTGTGATCGTGGCTAGTGAAGACGACGTGCTCTGTCCTGCTAGTGTTGGCATTTTGTTTCTCAGTTCAGAACGTCCGTTTTCTAGAATCCACTTTCCCTAACGTCGTCGAATCCATCTGGCTTGACAATTTTGCTCATCTGGACTTTGTGCTAGGAAGGGAGGTTGTCGACAGAGTCTACAAACCACTGATTTCTGCCATTGAGAGACACTGACTTATAATCAATGATATTAATGCTTGTTAGTATTGTGAGTATGTCTAGTTGGGGTATCCCAGGAGTGTGATAGTGCTGGGGTACCGTCTTCTCACCGGCAGAAACTTGTTCCGGTCAATGAAGAGACTTTGTTCCTTTCGTTGAATTTGGTCTTGGGTTTGTAGTTTGGTCTCATTGCATCTCTTCAAAGCATTTTCAAGCTCGTTCTCTTTTTGTTTGAGTGTAGAAATGGATTCGTTTATTAATTTCCAGTTCCGTTCGAGTCTGCCATGTGAATAAGTAAAATCGACTTGGCCTGTGGGTCATCGCCGCAAAGTTCTACTCCTGGTCTCATGTCGTGGGTGTGGAGTCTTGTTTCTGCCAAACGGAGTGGACCGTCCTTGGCTCTGATCTCGAGTTGACAATTTTTAAGGGCATTTTCAATTTTTTTGATTTCTTGATTGGTCTACAGTACTCATCTACAGAGTTACAAGTCGCAAGTTGTCCTTCAATTTTTCAAGGGCGGTCTCGACTTGGTTTATTCTGAGCCCCACGGACATTTCAACTCGATCACTCATTTCTCTCAAATCTCGGGATGTGTCAGTCAACACTGAGTTGATTTTGGCTCTCAGATCTGCCGACTGTTTGACCGTTTCCGTGTTTCTGTTTATGTTGTTGAGAGAGAAAGTGGCCCACTCCATTGGGGTGTTTCGCCTGGGGATGACTGTTTTCATTACTTCAAGTCTGTCGAGGAAGGGTAGTTGATAGTTCCCGAAGATTCCTCAGTCAATCGGTGAGAATAGTCGTCGAGGTTCCTGGCGATTGTTTTGTTCGTGAGGTCTGACTCCAAGTCCTCTCTCCGTTGAAGGTTGTTCCTGGCAGTTATAATGACTGATTACGTAATCTGACTCTCACAATCATCTAATGTCTTCCCTATTATTTGTTTTGACGAGTTGAGGAGACAACACTCCTTACCATTAGTCCCTAACCATACCTTTAATAGCAATTCCTCCACCTGGTCGTCGAATATTTCAGATGTGTTTTTCATTCTTTTGCAGTTGCAGTTATCCATGTTTATCTGTGTGGGCAAATCCATTGAAAGAAGAGCCAATCGCAGTCGGTCTCGTTGCCCACGCAGATCTCCGGTCTCTTTTATGTTTGTTTGAAGTGATTTCTTGAGTTCTTGTTTCCAAAAGTCAATGTCTCTCAATCGTTCTCGGAAGGACGTGTCGACTGCATTTATTGAATCCACGATTTTGTTGTTGTAAAAGTTTTGTTTGGTTTTTGTATCGTAGCATTGTTTTTCACCCTCACAACGAGCAGTCAACGAATTGTTGAAATTGTTGTTATTTTCGCACTGCCACTCTTTTATGGAATATGAAGGCCTTCCACAATTTTTTGTGCAGTCGATCAGTCCACATCCAATTTCCTCATTGCTCGACAACCCGTACGTGGACTCATATATTGCACTCATCACTATTGCTTAGATACTATATGTTCTCGATTCAACTTATTTAACCAAGCTTATTATTTTATTCTGTCATTTTAAATCGAATTCTAAGTTTCCTAGATTTTTCTTTTGAGAGATTAGCTCAAACAATGTGCAGATACAATATATTGAATTGCCTTAAAGGAAAAAAATTATGCTCATTGAGAAAAAAATACGTTGATAGGAGATGCTTGTAGTCTCTCCAACTACAAAATATAGACTTCTAGGTAGCACACGACAGGCTATCGAACAACCTGGAATAGATCCCAGCTACTTGGCTTGTGGGCTTGGCATTAATGGTACTGAAGAGTAATTATTTGCCAATACACATTGTCAACAGCAAGAAAATAGCCCTAAATAGCCCTGGAGTATTTCGCTGACCAAAAATTTTTTTATAAAAATCGTGATTATATTCCGATAATAAGAGTTATTAATTTAAAAATTATATTTTTTCAAAAATTTATTTAATTTAAATAATTTCAACACAGGAATAAATTCTTGATTGGTTGCAAAAGAAAATTGACGAATAGTAAAGATTTTGACGATGGTTCAAATATTCAAAATGATTGGAATATAATCAATACCATTCCAAAGACAAGAAAATACTGTCCATCTTACTTATTGTTAGGATTCACACGCATCATTGTTGATTCCTTGGAAAAACCCCTCTGTTTGCTTTGCCTCAAAACACTTGCAGCAAATAGTATGAGGCCATTAAATTAAGAAGACATTTTGAAACGATACATTCTGAATATGTCCAAGTCCGAAGAATTTTTTAAAGAAAATTAGAAGAGCTTTTTGCAAAGCTGTGTGAAGATATGGATTTAAAATATACATCGCTTTTATACTATTGTGAGGTGCGCTGGCTATCTCGTGCAAAAGTGATTCGAAGGATGTTTGAACTCAAAGATCAGGTTGCAGATTTTCTTTATGAAAATGATATCGAAGATGCAAAATTGTTCAGACTTTATTGTCAAATTTTCCTATTTAGTTGACATTTTGGGAAATTGAGTATATTGAATAAATCAATGCAGGGACCACAACTACATTTATTCGCTCAAAAGAACAAAATAAAAGCATTTATGAAAAAATTAGTATTATGGAAATCAAATATACAAAAAATATTTATGACATGTTTCCACTTTTAATTACCTTCTGCGCCATAGTGAAAATTGAAGCAAACAAAGACATATTTGAAGCATTTTGTTCATTATTTTAAAGATCTCGACTGTAAAACGTTCGAATGGATACAGAATCATTTATTGATGAAGAAATTTACAACTTTTGAAAAAGAAAAATTGATAGAATTGTCATGTGATACATTATTGAAACAAAAATTTGAGAGAGAACCGCTAATTTATTTTTGGTTGAATTTAAGTACGGAATATGAATTTTGTTGAATAAAGCAATAAAAGTTTTGTTGCCATTTGCTACCTCATATTTATGCGAAACTGGATTTTCTGCACTAGCTGCAATGAAATCTAAATATCGAACTCGTTTAGTGGTGACTAATGAGCTAAGAGTAGCACTCTTTTCAATGACACCAAGATTTCAAAAACTTTGCGCCAAGATGGAATAAAATTATCTCACTAACTTTTTGTTTTAAAAAATTTGTTTTGATAAATTAATAATTGTTACATTCTTTAAATTGTTCATTCCGAAGTTTTTCATTAAAAACATTTTTGTTGGGTGCATTTCTTTTGGAATGTTCATTATTAGAGATTGACTTCCGTTCCGACTGGACATTTTCCAATTTATGCATACTCCCGCATAAGAAGCAGCGCAAAGACTCCTTGCAGAAAGATGCAGTGTGACAGAAATTTGGACATCAAAAACATCGCATTTGTGATTATTGAACCATTTAAATTTCATTTCAATGAAACCAATTTTTATTTCCAAAAGTTATTAGAGTTTGTGCTTCAACTTTGTCGGTGATAAATAATTTTTTAATCCCAAGAACTTTGTTTGGTTTAAATTGTTTTGAAAATATCGAAAGTCCTCCTCCCTGTTGAATAATGGCTCCGTTGACCAATTTTGTCGCCTTGAGATCCGTGTTTTGCAAGCAGTGTGTGAGCTACTGAGTACATTTGCAACTTCCTAGCCCTAGCTGTGGATTAAATCTTATTAAAAATAAACAAGTGTCCCAAGACTAATTTGACTCACTGTATGATCCCGACCTTAACACTAATCCTTTCCTGGACGCAAACTCCAACTGATTATGTTTTTTTGTATTCACGTTGTTATCAAAATCAGATTTGATAAAAACAGTACCGGATATATTACGTAAACAATTGTCCAGAATTCAAGAGACTGATCCAGTCACCTTTATTCCACAAGAAGTGCAAAATGCAAGAAGTAATTATAAAGAAACGTCGAAACTGAATAGTCCCTTGTGTCAACCTATAACACAAGAAGAAATAAATACTGCGATAAAAGGTTGCAAAAATAAAGCACCAGGATGGGATTTTATCCCAATGAATATCTTCAAGAATGCGGACCAGATTTTAGTTGGATTACTAAATATATTATACAATTCTTCGTGGAGTTTTGGACATGTTCCGTCGACCTGGAAACGAACAATTGTACGTATGGTCGTGAAAAAAGGAAAGCCTAAGTCAAAAGCAGATAGCTATAGGCCAATTAGCTTAATCTGCTCAATGTCGAAAATTATGGAGAAAATTGTTTTCAATCGTCTCTCAAGGCTTGTTGAGGATAATAATTTTCTCTCTGACAATCAATTGGGTTTTCGACATAAAAAAAGGACTGGAGATTGTCTCAGAGAGCTAAGATCTGCAATTGATAGTTCGAGGAGAAAAAAGGAATTTCTTACAATAGCGTGCTTGGATATAACGAAGGCCTTTGACAGTGTTTGGCACTACGGACTTCTTGATACGTTATCAAAAGCAGGAATTGGGAGAACCGCATTATTATGGATAGAAAACTTTCTTTCAAGAAGGAGGCCGTATATACGTGTTGGAAATTTAATTTCTAAGAAAATTGAATTACGAAGAGGGGTTCCGCAGGGATCAATTCTCAGCCCGCTACTCTTCAATTGTGTAATGAGTGAGTTACCAAAAACCGAGAGCATAAATAGTCGTATGATTATTTATGCTGATGACATTCTTGTGCTTGATTCAACCATAAGTAAACAAATTTCATGGAAAAGAGTAGAAACCCATATAAAAAATATTGGGAGGTGGTGCCAAAACAATGGGTTGACTCTGTCAAGAGAAAAATCAACAGTCACATGGATTGCAAGTAAAAGAAAAAATATCGATGAATATGTAAATACAGGAGATATAAAAAACTCTGGAAAATTGGAGTATCTCGGAGTATCGATAGACCGAAGAGAATCTTTTAAGGATCATATCAAAACACGAAGAGAGAAAGCTACAGGAATGTTGAAATCCTTAACTCGATTTCATTTGGAGCCTGAAACTTTCCTTTTTGTGTATTCTACATGTATTGAGCCATTCTTGATATATGGCCATCAAGGATGGTATAGGTCCGAAGAAGATAGCATTTTTGTGAAAAAGTTGGAAAAGACCAGAAGATTTGCTATTAAATTGGCATTTGGATTGGACTTAAAATCAAAAATCGAAGATGCTTATGACGTTAAAGTCAGAAGGATAGAAGATCTGTTACGTCACTTATGGAAATTATGATGTAATTTTTTCTTTTGGGTATATGCGAAGAAGAGACATGTGGTGTCTCATAAAATGACCCTATACAATGAAATCAAACCCACATTAATTAGCCTCTTGTTCTGCTCTGGGCTTTCTCCCTAACATTAATTTATGGGTTTGTTGGGAAATAAAACTTGTCTTGTCTTGTCTAACAGTATCGCCGATTTTTATTGGAAATTTTTATTGGCGTTTTCTTTTACTTTTTTTCGGTAATTTTTTAAATGCTCCGACGTTTGATAATCTGATTCAATTTAAATTTCATCCTCCGATGAATACTCCGTTCTTTCGAATGATGATTCGATTTCTTTATTATCAAACAAAGAAACAGTACTGAATCCCGAAGTTCCAAAAAATAATCTAAAAATAAAATTTACGAAGCAACCTAAAAGGTGACTTTCCGGTAGCACGATGAATAGTCGTGTTGTACTTATAGACAGTATTCTTCAAAATATCAATCCAATTATTGGATTCGGATTGAAATATTGTTTTTGCTAACCAACGCTTTAGCGTTTGATTATATCGTTCTACCTGCCCTTGTGATTGAGGGTGTCTTGGTCTTTCATGAATCGTCTTTATCCCCCAATCAAGTAATAAATGAAACTTCAGAGTTACAAAACTCTTTTCCCTTATCCGTGTGTAAGGTTTCAGGTGGCCCAACTGAGTAAAACAAGTCTTCAAAAGAATTTCTTATATTTTGAGAAGTTTTACTCATTAAGGGAAATGACCATGCAAATTTTGAATAACAATCAATTATATTAAGAATCCATTTATATTCTCTATTATTAGAAGAATATCTCCGAAGATCTATACAATCCGCCACAAATCTTTCGAATTTATGTGAAACGGAAATCATTTGAATATCTTCGCATGTCTTTAGACTGTTGAAATGGTTGCGAGAATCACAAGTTGATATAAAATGGCAAATAACTTTTCGATTTATACCAATATATTTTTGGGAAATTAAATGGCACATCTTGGAAACTCCAGGATGTCCGATAGAATGTTCTTTAGTTAAAATTGAATTGATTTTGGATTCTTGAAAGGAACAGACAACAGTACGAAAGTTTCCATTAAGTGCAAGAATTAATTCTCCATTTATAAGTTTTAAATTCTGACACTTTCGGCGTAACGTACGCTTTTGATTTTCATTGAAATCATTAGGATACTCATTATATTCGACATAGTTCATTATGTTCTTTAGTTCATAGGGTGTTTTAATGCTGAACGAGCGAGTTAGCTCCCCTTTGGTGAGTGTTCCACACTGCATAATCTTTGTTGAGAATCAATGCTTTAGTTATTACGTCTTCGGAACCATGTTTATATTCTACGAACTTTCCTTCCAACGTCTTCTTTAATGCAATCGTTTGGATGTACGCCAGAACACTGTCTTTAATGCCAATCAAATCCATGTATATTTTAAAATACTTGGAGGTGATCGCATCCCAGGTAATGACAATTGGAAGTATTTTGAGTTTGGCTTTGTAAATGATTTCTAATTCACTTGCCAGGATATCATATTTATGAAGTTTTTCAACTTCAACTGCTTTTAAATTATCCACACATGTCACTCCAATCCCTATTAGCCACATCTGGTTTAATTTTTTGTCGTATAGAAAAATGTCCTGCTTGTTATATTGAATTTTTGATTCGGTAGGGATAGTAGTGTCAACTCGTAATTCAGCACGATCATTGGTAATTACGCTTTGGATAGAGTGTAAGTCTTTAACCTTATTGATTTTTGAATCCAAATTTTCTGCATATGTGCATGTGTATGCATTTAACAATTTCGTTATGTCGCCTTGTATAATCGGAATTAAGCATTCTATTGCATCGAGTTTCCAAATGGTTGACTGTCTTATTAGAAGATTTCCATGTGGGCATTTCGAACCAAGCTCGCGGAAGAAAATATTCCTGTCATGCAAAAAGAAGAACATGGCTTCAGATTTAGGGGAAATATTTCCTTTTACAATCCATTTTGAGGATGTCTGTATATCGAAAGTCTCATTATCAAGTGATTCAAATAATTTTGAATGAAGAGTTTTCTGTTTAGTGTCTGTTCAATGTGCTGGGTTTATTCATATTTTATTTGCAAGAATTCTTTGATTGTGGCCATATGTGACTTTCTTTGTTGTTCAGCCCACAGAATTCCTGCACTCCTTAGAGAAGTAAATTTTCGTCTTTCCAGACTTGTTTTGAAATCAAGCAACATTTTCTTAGCTTTGAAAGTGATTGATATCAATCCCCTTCCAAACATATTCCTCGGTAAGTAAAGTCTTTCTTTGCAAGCTGGTTTCATATGCACATTCAAATTCATAAGTATCTTGCTGACTAATTTATCAATTTCTTCAAATCTAAGTCAATGAAGCCAATATAGTAATTGCACAGTGATAGAGCATGTTCATTAATTGCTTTAAATAAATTGACTGAGTTTAATTTAGTTTCTGATAACTTTTCAATATGGTTTTGCATTTCTTCTTTAATATTTTTAAGTACGTCTTCTTTGAGTACTTTACTACATCTGTTTTCTAAAACTCATAAATATCTGTAGCTGTCCAGACCATCCATCAATTTACCATCATTTCTTAATAGATAACTATTTGTTGCTGATTTATCGAAATTCTTCTCCAATCCAGATGATTCAAAGTAATATTTCACATCTTCCATCATCCACGCCAATGTCTCCTCTTCTTTGGACAATAGCTTCAAGTCGTCAATGAATAGGAAGTGATTTGTAGAAAAGGTTAAGGAATTAATGCCACCAGAATTTATCGATCAAAGAGACTTTCCAGTTTTGAATAATTGACATAATAAAACTAGTTATCCAATTAGGAGTTCAGAGTTTTCGAGGATTTCAACTGAGTCAAATGCTTTCTTGACGTCAATCAATGCATAAAATATTTATTATCGTGCGCACTGTTGACACATCTGTTTAAAAGTGCAAGTTGAATTAAATAAATAAAAAACAATCAAATTTAAAATATGAACGAATAAATGATAGCATGGTCTCTTACATTAAAAAATGGAACCCAAATGGACAATTTTGACGGCCAATTTATTATCAGAAAAGTCAAAAAAAAGGAAATAAGATAAAATTAAGAAGATTATTATGAAAAGCAGTCAAAGAACAAGAAGGATTCAGATTCGGATTAAAAAAACAGCCAAAAATATTCTTGATTACTTTGTTAAAAAAACTTGAACAGATTTTTTATCCTATTATTGGCCAACTTTTAGAGATCTCCAACATTGACAAATAACAGAATATTCACTTATGATTTGTGCAATAAATATTATTATAATCAATTGTGATTGGAGATTATTTAATAATTAATATTTTTATTTAAATATAATTTCCTCAAAGGCGAACGTGAAATTAAACAAACTAACTATAATTCTCAAAGGATTACTTAAAGCTGTGACAAATGTTTGATCCAGACTCTCCCCGCAGGCGTAATTCTAAGCATGTAATGATTTATGGATGAGACTTTAGTCTGAAGACTCAGAGGAAGATTCCATGGGACTGCCCTCTGCAGAGGAAGTCAGAAAACTAATTCCACAGTCAAGTTACCAGGATTATCAATCACTCCGAAATGTCCCACCGAAACTAAGAAATATGGTCATCCGAATTTTGATCGGGTCTTTGCTTATTTTGAGTTTTATCCTCGTCATCTTCTTTGGTCCGACTGCAGTGGTGTCACTCGTATGTCTGCTCCAATTAATGAGCTTCCACGAAATCATAAAAGTGGGCTATGTGGTTTATAGATCACACAATCTGCCCTTCTTCCGTGTCCTCAGTTGGTATTTTCTCTTTGCCTTCAACTACTTTCTTCACGGAGATGCCTTAGCTCTTATTGTTGGCCAAAAACTGAATATAAGCGTAGAACATTTTCTTTATTTATAGAGAGGAATATATTTTTTGATCAGACATCACCCACTGATATCCTTTGGATTGTATTTGACTGGTCTGGTCATGTTTGTTCTCTCCCTTGTTAAGAAACACTACACCAAACAATTCACTCTGGTGACTGGCTTATTAATTCTAGTTCGGGTATACACACGTCGCTCTTATGATACTGAGCTGTGCCAACTTCCAAATAAAGAACACTGCGAATGGACTTGTTTGGTTTGTCCTCCCTGTTCTCCTTATCATCGTCAATGATATCATGTCATATTTTGTGGGGTCATACATCGGGAGGACTCCTCTTATTAAATTATCACCTAAAAAGACATGGGAAGGTTTTATTGGGGGGTTTGTCTTCACTCTTATCTTTGCTGTGCTGGTATTTTTATTTTTACAGAGTAGTGTGCCCAATCCATGGCTCCTTATGACTTTTTTGTGTGTCCTTCGTCAAGTGACATACCCTGCCACCGCCCCTATCCTTTCCAACTAGCCACTCTGCAACTTCCTGCTTTCGTATTTGTGATATGACTATGGCAGATTGGAGGGAGGACAGTCACCTACTACCCCTTCGTGTTCGATGCAGTGTTTTTGGGACTGTTTGCGTCTCTTATTGCCCCATTCGGTGGCTTCTTTGCTAGTGGATTCAAACGGGCATTTCGTCTTAAGGACTTTGGACAAATCCTGCCTGGGCATGGAGGACTATTAGATAGGTTTGACTGTCAGTTCCTGATGGGTGCATTCGTATATGTCTACTACAGCAGTTTCATGGAGTAATCCCTTATCTTATTCCCACAGCTGTTCAGCCGACACAGTCTACAGAATGCTGCGCTATTTGACACCCGAAGAACAGTTGGATGTCTACTTTAACTTGACTAATTCCCTAACATTAGCTGGTTATTTAAATTGATTTGTCTGGTTATTTACATTGATTTTTTTCCGAATGAATTCTACTTGAATAAATAAGAAGATTGTTAATAGTTATGCAGGAATTTGATAGATAAAGTCGATCACCTTCACCAACATAATCGTAAATGTGCGTAGCCAAGGATTAGTGTTTGCTGAACTGAGAATTCGACTTCTCACAAGCTGAAGACAATATCTAAAAGAATTAATGAAATATCCAACCTGGAGTAACTATTCCTACGGGAAGCAATCCTCATAAGGATATACTGGCGAGACAATATGGCCGCAATTAGGGATGCCTGTCCTCTGCAGTAGAACAAGAGGACTAACCTGAGGATGAGAACTATACAAATGGGGAAAAGACACAACTCAACATACGCACTGGCAGTCAGGAGAGTAGGAGTGAGTCCCGACAGATATTTGAAAGTGGGAGAACTGCCTCCGAACGAACTGAGGACTCTGTTGAAAAAGGAAAGGACGGAAACGAATGAGTAGACAGTAACAGGGACGAGTATAACTACACTTAATTCGACTAATAAAACAGGCAGTGGGGACGACATTCAACATGATCAGAGAATAGAAAACAAAGTGGAAACTGTCCTCTCCAGACAAGGCACTGAAATAGTCACATATCCCTTTGAAGGTCTTTTCCTTGATCGGAGGACTGCGTTGATAGAGTCTTCCCAGGCTGGTTAAGCCAAAGGAGTAGAGCAAATATCGGTAGGCCAAAAAAGACGAACTAAAGTAAAGGAAAAAGCTCACGAGAAGACAAATGTAACCACCAAAGAAAGAGTGCTGAGTCTAAACATGCACAATACTGCATCGTATTTGTTATTGAGTATAAATGACTAGGGAATATCACACAATCACTAACTATGACCATTATAAATCGCGTGTATGATATTAATTATTTAATATTATACAAATTTATAATTTACTATTAATTTAAGTCAATCATTATGGGAAACCAAACATATCAAATATTCAAACACGCAAGAACTCTCGTACGTGACCTACAAACCCGGCCAGGTCTTCCCTATATGGACAATGACCACAATTCTCCATATATATCAACGTATAGTTCGGAAAGTGGGTAGCCAGTCTCATCACATTGTCCCGACTGGGCATATGAGGACTCAATACCTCATCATGTCTGACCTCATCCCTCCAATAAAGAACACTCTCCCTTCAAACCTTCCCTCAATTTCCAATCCCGACGGACGAGCTGACTCATAGAACTGTTTAAGTGAGTTGACATTAAAATTGAGTGTATAAACATTCATAGATGACACTACATTCAGTCGAAGGAACTTTTCCAGCTTCCTCGCCTCAAATAAATAACTTTTCTACCTCAAATGGGAGACCAGGACTCTCCAAAACTTCAGAAATGACATCATCAATTGGAATTTTATCAGAATAGTTGGCCAAACGTGATTCCAGTAGTACAAGCGAGTGCAAAAGTGGCTCGATTTTGTTGTTGGATGTATAATATGGAGTGATATCGACAATTATCAATTCAGCGAGGTTATTTGACTAGAATATAAAGAGAAAGGCCAACATATGTCAGTGCGTAGAGAGAAGCCACCAGTCCGCCCATACTGTGTCCCAATATGCTTATTCTAGAATGGCCCAACTTGGTTCTGAGACAGTCAAGGTCGGCAATCATCAGGTCGCAGTTAATCTCGTCGGTGTACTCACTTTCTCCGTGATTCCGTGCATCAACTAATACAACCTGAGAGGATTTTTGACGTCGTAACCTGAACACCGAGGTTACATAGTCCTTCGGCTACAAGGGACCAGTCCTTTTTAGTGCAGAGTAATCCGTGGAGAATATAAAGTGGGTATTTGTATAATTGTTGGTGCGGAGACTTCACCACGTAACATAGTTCGACTTTTAATTTATTTAAAAGCCTTACCAGGAGTAGATGGCATTTTAAGATTAGGGTTTTATTATTTTGAATATTTAGATTAAATAGTAAGCATATAAACAATATAAATTTAACATGGATAGAATGCTCTGAAGATAGAAAGCCAGAAGAGGCTAGACCGAGCCACTTTGTTGGCGAAATGTGTTTGAAAAAAGACAGTCCCCCGAATAAAGATTTCTTGTCCTGAGAATTTGAATTTCTTTTTTCCTCTTATTTCAAGTTTTCACACTATCCCATTTCCCATACTAAATGGAATTAATACCAAACTAAGTGGGATTAATAACAAAGGAAGTGGGATCAATAAAGGATTACGTTTATTATAAATAGTATATTTCGATCCAACGAATAAAAATGCTACGTAAATTGTTGGAAAAAGAAAATCAAATGCATAGAAATAAAATACATTTAAATTCAGCCGCCGAAAAAAAATGGACAAAAACAACAATTAAACTCAATATCTCGAGAACAGCAGCTTATCGTGTAAACCTGACACGAGAGGTGGTAATTATAGAAAAAAGCTTAAAAACGAACATGTCGATAACACAATTACCCTTAATGGAATAAAACAAAAATTTGAAACAAAATTTGAAATGTGATTTAGGATAACTCAGAAAGAATAAAGCAACTAAAGATATTTTATCAGAAATATAAAATGACATTAAGTTAGTGAGATGGGCTGTACTTTATCTGATCGGAGGTTTATAAAAGACGGACTTACTTAATTAAAGACAGTACTTAATAGTACTTAATTAAATGAGAAGGCATCGAATCCACTTTCGACGTATTTCGATCAAAATAAAAGTAAAACCGATTAAAAAATTTATAAAAAAAAATTTTCGTTCTCATAGATTTCAATATCTTCCATCATTAAAAGATGCCCCCCTAAAAAGTACATTTTGTTGATGTAGTTTCCCTGATAGATCCTGAGCTCCGGATACTGAAATAAACCACCAACATAAACCTTTTCCATCATTGAAAAGAACAATTTCCCAGTAACCCGACTATCACTCCCTGCGTGGTGGGATTCTCCTTCCCTTATAACCTACCCAATCGACTTCCATTACGTCATACTCCAAAGTTGTAGGCGATGTCATTGAGTCCTCTTTCATTTTCGAAGGAATCTACGCAAATGAGCTTAAGATCAAAGATCTGATTGAAGTATATTTTGAGTCTTTTGAAGTAGTCGACCTCCCGCTCCGGAAGCACTTCTGGCTTGAGGATTTTATACAAATAGGCAAAATCATAGGCACTATATTGAGCCAAAATAGGTACCAGTGGAATCCTATAAAAACGTTTCTCGGGTTGAGAATAAGCCCAGAACTAATCAGCAGCGTTCCAAATTTCGTTGGATCTATTCCATATTTTTTGTGCATAAAAATTTCGAGTCCTTGGTTTTGGAGGAAGTTGATGGAGTTAAAGTTTTGGATTTCCGTCCTGAAAATGTGAAAGAGTAATACTTATAATCCCAATGCATGTTAAATTGCCACGTGTGGGTGCCGACAGGGCTGCGTCCATACTGGTCGAAAAGCGAAATTCCTATCTGGATCACATTGGTGAGGTCCACGTTAGCTCGCATATATTTGTACCCCATGAAGCGTATCCCGTAAGTGTTTCCCGAAACTACATTTCCAGGGAACTCAGTGTCCTTCGAAATAAGATGGAATGCTTACAATTGCAATGTGGTTATAAACTTTCGAAATTCTCGTTATTCTTGCAAACTCAAAATCCACGTTTGTTTTCCACACGTCTATGATACCCGCAGGTTCGATGTATTCTTTGACTGGGTAGGGATGATCAGGGTTTTCAGGGGTGAAAGGAATCTCTACATAAGGAGGTGGGATTGGCATTTCTCCGCTGTAGTTATATAATATATGTTTCTCCTGTGGTTTGTCTTTCCACCAAAATTTTGGAACCAAGGGAATCTCGAACTCCATCATAGGAGGCAAAGGAGGCCAAATCTCGAATATTTTTGTACGTGGTAGCTGAGAAATTTTTTGTACACGTTTTTCGATTTTAAACTGCAAATATTCCTCAGGACAGGAATCTTCGTATTCCTCGGGACGGGGTGGTACATAAACTTCACGGAAACGTTGATGGGAAGAGTCACAGATTGCTAGTTGTGGATCTATGGGTTCGGGTGGGAAGGATATTTCTGGAAAGGGTTGTTCGTAGAAGTCTGGGTAAAATTGTTGGTACATATCAGGATATGTTTGGTAAAATGGATCGGGATACGGTTGTTGATATATATCGGGATAAGGTTGTTGATATATATCGGGATAAGGTTGTTGATATATATCGGGATAAGGTTGTTGATATATATTGGGATAAGGTTGGTTGTATATATTAGGAAATGGTTGGTAAAATGGATCAGAGTACGATTGTTGGTATACGTTTGGTGAAAAGGGTTGTTGAAAAGTTCCATAAGGATTGTAGCCGTAGTATAGGGAATATGACCCCCGTGATGTGTATACCGTGCTTACGGGGAACATATAATATTGGTTTTGGTAAGTTCGAGGTGTAGGTCTAAATGAGCGATTGAAAGGCATTATTATGTATGATATTAGTTAATAGACACTATTCATTGGGTGACCATTTTTTACTCATTTTCTGACTTTTTAATTATAAACATTAATAACAAATCAAAATATCTCATTTTTGAGGCTTACTATACATTTTTTATTTCATCCGAAATTCTTTACGCTATAAACGAATTTTACGCTAAAACGTCAAAAAATAATCTGTCAAGAAATTGTCTTGGTAAACTGTCTTTTTTTTCGATGTCACCTTTAAATTTTTTTTCGATGTCACCTCTCAACTTTAGACAAACTCTGATTTTGTCCCAAAGTGGGAGGAGTACAAGTTATATACTAGAACATACGGTTTATTAAAATTTTTTTCTAGAAAGGTTAAAATAATAGTTCAATATTATTATACATTTTATTTGTTAAATACTTTTATATTTAAAATATAATAGTAAATATTAGAACGTTTCAATGTCATCGGTTGTTGTGTTATGTTTATTTATTGTTACATTTCTAATAAAATATAGCTACAATAAAAATTTTAGAATATATTAACACCAAAAAGACTTTTGAATGACCTCGCAGGGAAGGTTGTTTCTGTGAAAACCAAGTGGGGTACTGAATATAAGGGATACCTCGTGTCTAGTGACTCCTACATGAATTTTTATGTAAAAATTAGTTATGTAGTCCTTAATTAGCTCGCCAATTCAGAAGAGCACGTGGATGGAGTTCTACAGAGTTCGTTAGGGGAGATCTTTATTCGGTGCAACAATGTAATGTACGTGCATGGCGTCGAGGAGGACGACGAGGAAGGGGAGACCAAGGATTAGTCTTCATTTTATTTGATTCTTATCTTTTTCATTTGTTTTTCTTCTCATTTTCTAACATGTTTTGTTGGGCTTATGTTTTCTGTTTAATTACTGTTTTTTGTAATGACTTTACTTTTCAAACATACAAATTTGGTGAGTGATCGACTAGTAGTGATTTCTACGTTTTGTATAGATGAAATTGAGTGAATGGAAGGATTTCTGCATATTTTTGGGATTCTCTTCCTGGGATTATTCTGAGTAAATTTAAATTAAAGGACATGCTCACATATCGACTCTCGGCATTCTCAAGACACTTGTCTGCCTCATTCCAATTCTGATTGAGCATGAGTCCATTCGCAGCGAGGATGTAGGCTTCCATATTTTCTAAACAGTCCTGGTCAGGCTTTACTTTTCAAACATACACATTTTGTATGGGATGTACATAATGACCAGCCTTCGTTGTGCCAAACGAGATCCCGATTATCTTGAAAACCTTATCTGCTTTGATAAGATTTCTCACTTCTACGGAACTATTCAAGTTGTTTCTGATTAGAGTGAGCAGA
>NW_021834173.1:0-66912 GCF_006345805.1 Octopus sinensis
CAGCTTCATGTAGTGTTAATAGTTGTAGGATATATTTAAATAGTTGTACATATGTAAACATATGTATGTATGAATATATATATATATATACATACACACACTAGGACAGGGTTGAAAAGTTTCTGGCTTTAAGGATATCATGAAAGACCTGGCTGGAGGTCTAACCTTTGGAGTTCTTTTACAGGGCTTAGAAAAACTGAAGCACAGCTGCAATAAGTGTGTGAATCTGAGAGGGGAATATGTTGAATAAAATCATAATTAACCAATCCTCCAGTATTTTCTTTTACCCAAACCAGGAACTTTTCAGCCCCCCCTTGTATGTATATATGTTTGCATACTCACATATATAAGTGTGTATGTGTGTGTTTATATATATATATATATAGATATATATATATATATATATATATATATGAACTCTGTGTGTGTGTGTGTATATATATTTATATATATACACACACACACACAGAGTTCACTTTCTAATCATCCAACCATGTAGTTGTTGGGTTAGTAAGTACCAGATGGAGATTCATTTTAACAGTGCTGGTTAATTCTGCTAAATTGTTCTTCCAGTTACATGGTAACAATCTCATCTAAGGCCCTTTATTCTGCTGTGTCACATGACCCGTGATATCACATTTATGGAATAGATGATGTCAGAACTGGGCCATAGTCATTTGGTAATAAGCCACACAGAAAACCAAATTTTCAAATTCTATTTCTATTTTATTGACTGTCTGGTGTCTTCGCATCATATATATATGTGTGTGTTTAATCATGCCAAACCAGTTTCAATTAGAAAATTTTAAATTAATTTAATTTAATTTCTCTAATTGAACTAACTGGATATGGAAATGACTGTAGGGATAAGTTTCATATTATATTGAATGGAATATCTTTGAATAAACTGATGTCTATACAACAATTTCTCCATTTTCTTTTTTCTCATTCATATGTGTATGTGTGTGTATATGTATGTATATATGTGTGTGTACATGTATGTATATATATATATATATATGCGTGTATATATATATATGTGTGTGCATATGTATGTATAGATATATATATATATGTGTGCATATATGTGTATGTACACATATGTGTATATATATATGTGTGTGTGTGTGTGTATGTGTGTGTATATAGGTATATGTGTGTGTATGCATATATATGTATATGTATATATGTGTGTATGTATGTGTATATATATATGTGTGTGTGTGTGTATGTATATATTCTTTTACTTGTTTCAGTCATTTGACTGTGGCCATGCTGGAGCACTACCTTGTAATATGTAACATGTTCGGGTGGTGGCTTAGTGCTTAGGGTGCCGCACTTAGAACATACAACAACAGACAATTCAATGCCTGCTCATCCAACTGTAACCACATGAGTCTGGGTTCAGTCCCAATTCATGGCACCTAGGGCAAATGACTTCTGCTTGTAGCCTCGGGTTTGTCCTGAGATTTTTATCAAAGTATTTTCTCCTTGTTTTTTCTGTGACCCTTTCTGTGGAAGAGCGTAGGCTCAAACGTAAAAGACTTTTCTATTTCCTGAGCGTTTTTATACTAATACATTGTTTTGTTTTGTACAACCACCTGTCTTTCATTTTTGCTTTTTTTTCGCAAACTCTCCCTATTTAGTTTAGAATTTGAACAACGAGTATTGGAAAACATGTAATGATGAATACCAGAATACGAAAGACTCTGAGTAAGTGAGTAACTGCGATGAGTATCAGGGTACATGCTGCTTGCATTGGAACATTCATATGTTGGAGTGAGTATCTCTTTTCACTTAAAAAATATCTTTCTACGCCTTTCATATTTGTATATTATCAACATTTAATGTCTGTCTTCCATGCAAGTACTGCTTGGACAGTTTCACAGGATCCATTGAGCAGGAGGATAGTGCCGAGCACCATTGCCTGTTTTGGCATGGTCTCAGCAATTGGATTCCCTTCCTAATGCCAACCACATTACAGAGTGCACACAGTGCATTTTTCATGGTGCCAGCACTAAGGTCGTTTCACAAGACAAAGAAAAGACCATTGACTGAGTGGGGTTGTGGCTGATAAGGAGGTTGCTTTATGTTAAGTGTTGAGAAGCTAAAGTAAGACAGAGAGACAGGAACAGGTGTTGCTGTAGAAGAGATACATGGCTACCCTATATCATATAATATTTATGTGTGTGTGTGTGTATATATATAATAATATGTGTGTTTGTGTATATATATATATACATACATATAATATACAATATTAATACACATATATATATTACTAGATATAACTAAAAAACATATATTATACATAGATACATTATACCATATACATATATATACTACACATATATAAAATGCATATACATACATATATATATATACACATATATATATACACATATTTATATACATACATATTTATACATATATATATACATGTACATACTACAAATACAACCTAAGCCAATGTGGAAGGAGGACATTAACGATGATTGATACATACATATTATATATATAACGAGGGTGAGTCAAAAAGTAATGCCATTTGTTTAGGACAGGTTAATCACCAACACAGGAACATGTATCCATGCTCAAAATGAAGCTGGTCCTCTGTGGATCACATCCCTATTCTCAACATAGTCACCGTTTCTTTCAATAGCTATGTTCCACCTTCGAATGAGAGCATGTATCTCTGCCCTGTAAAATTCTGTTGACTGGTTTTTGAGCCACTTCTTCACTACAGTTTTCACTTCCTTGTCGCTGGAAAAATGTTTGCCTCTCAAACCCTCTTTTCATGGGGCTGAGGAGATGATAGTCCAGTGACGAGGAAGTGAAAACTATATTGAAGAAGTGGCTCAAAGAACAGTCAACAAAATTTTACTGGGCAGGGATACATGCCTTCATTCGAAGGGGGAACATTGCTATTGAGAGAAACAGTGACTATGTTGAGAAGTAGGGATGTGATCCACAGAAGACCAGCTTCATTTTGATGCATGATACATGTTCCTGTGTTGGTGATTATACCTGTCCTAAACAAAATGGCATTACTTTTTGACTCACCCTCGTATAATCTTTTATTGTTTCAGTCATTTGACTGCGCCATGCTGGAGCACCGCCTTTAATCAAGCAACTCGACCCTGGGACTTATTCTTTGTAAGCCAGTTCTTATTCTTCATCGGTCTCTTTTGCCGAACCGCTAAGTGACGGGACATAAACACACCAGCATCGGTTGTCAGCAATGCTAGGGGGACAAACACAGACACACAAACACCACCGCACACACATATATATATACAATATACGACGGGCTTCTTTCAGTTCTGTCTACCAAATCCACTCACAAAGCTTTGGTCGGCCCCAGGCTATAGTAGAAGACACTTGCCCAAGGTGCAATGCAGTGGGACGGAACCGGAACCATGTGGTTGTAAGCAAGCTACTTACCACAGCAGCCACTCCTGCGCCTATATATATATATATATAATATATATATATATTATATATATATATAATATATATATATATATATATTATATAATACAACACATACAAATATTTTTTTTAAAGTGAAATTGTACAAATGAATGATGCTTTTTTAGAAAATGGTTAACAATATTTTGAAGCAGCAAAGCAGAAGTTATTCAGTACGCTTCATCAGCTATTTTTTTTCTCTCACTTCTGGGATAGATACATCTCTGTAAACAAAAGTACTTCCAGTGCTTTTTGCTAACGTTTACCATTCAAGTACAAGGTTGTTCTTTTTGGCACAAAAACTGCTTTATTGTAAGTTTTATTGGCACTGAATGTAAGAAAGTAAGAAATTGGAACATAAGAATCTAGCCAGTAATTGAACAAAAACTGCAAGATTAACAGAAGTTATATCATATATGAAGCACAAGAGAAAAACTTTCAAATCTTGTAATTGGAGGTTTGGAATTTTGGCACCATTTTCCTAATTCTTTCCATCTTAATATAAAACATATCTATTTTTCTTTTTTGTGTGTAGCAGTACATACGCATATCTAGTGTTGTATGCAAAGGCATAGATGCATGTTTGTAAGTGCTTGTGTGTGTGTGAGTACACACACACACATACATATATACATATGCACATACATACATATATAAATGTATATAGTGTATGTATATTTAGTAAATGGTATGCACTGGTTCTTAAAGAGGCTCAACTTCAGGAAACATGTATAGGTTTTTATCATTACACTTAGAGATAGAATTCACAGAATTTCAGTTATTTGTGTTAATTCCTGAAGCTACTGTTTCTATTTTCAGAATAACCAGGTCTTTAACAGGCACCAATGATAAAAATGCGAATCAAATTACATAATTTACCAATTCTGAATCAATTCTCTACAAATGTTCTCATTTTTCACCGACTTGCCAATCAGACAGCTGACTTACCCATTATAACACAGTTTCTTGTTATTTAGAGCAAATCACAAAATCTTCTGAGAGAGAATTTGATACAAGAATTCATTAGAAATGTTTTTACCAGTATTCCTTATTTTCAAGGTGGCACTGTTGTCCTTGATACCTCCCTTGTAATTAGGTAAATTTTTATAAATATATTCTCTTCTGTGTTTATTCTATGAATTCCTGCTCTGAAGAAGGAGCTTGTTACTAAGAAAGAAATAAGGTCTCCTTTAAAATTTAGAAGGCAAGTTCCATACTTGATTTTAACCACTTTGGTTCCCATATTTCTGTTGGAATACACTACCTTTATTTCAGTTAATTTTGAAAATAACTAAGAATTTAGTTAACTAACATTGTAATTATTAAGCTAGTGTTATAGAACATTAATATGGAATTTTAATTTGGATCACTTTAAAAGAGGAACTTTGTATCATAGAACAAGGGATGGTCTCAGGTAGGTTGGCATCAGAAAAGTGAAGACAAATACGATGGTAAGACCTGGGAGATAAATCATATAAATAGGATATTTCTGCTGAAGAATTTAGTGAAATAACTTGCTCGTTATTATACTCGTGTTTGGAACAAAATTAACATGAAATTTTTATGGGAAGTTGGATTGAAACAGTTTAAACAGAAAATGGTTTAAAACAAAAAAAAAAAACTCAAGAAAACTTGTAATCTTATCAAGTGTGTGCATGTGTGTGTGTGTGTGTATATAGCAATATGCATTAACACGTGTGAGTACAGCTCCAAAAGTTTGTATTCATATATTCACAAATATGGCTTAAGAATCCTTGCATGTTGTTTATGCAGTTGTGGCCAGAAGTTTGGAATATAGGCCTCAAAATTAGAATTTTTATATTAAATAACCTAAGTTATATTTGGACAATTTCAATTTTTAAAAACCGTTCCAAAATTTTGGCTACAACTGTATGTTTGCAAAATTCAACTTTCCAACATTGTTATCCGGTGTCTTAGTCCTATAGCAAAACACCACCCAAATTATAACGGAATACAAATGTGAAGATTTGGTCTAAATATAAAACTAGTAAATCTATTAATAACTGTTCATAAAATATCTTTGTTGTTAATTTCAGCAATTTTTATGGTCTTCTCAATAACTAACTTTTAAAAGTCGGGGAGCTTCATTGTCTGTCCAAGAAAAATACACAATATGAACCAAATTTATGTTTCGTTTGTGGTAACATTGTTACATCCTCAGCTATTGTGTGTGTGTCTGTTTGTGTGTGTACGCATATGTTCAAATAATGTTATTTTAAAGAACTTTTAAATATAACACCTGAAGATTTACAAATAAATGATTTCATATTAAGAGTGAAGTCAAATTTATGATAAAGATCCAGTTGACTGGGACTTCACTATGTGTGCACTTGCATGTGTCTGTGTGTGTGTCTGAAATAGGTAAGCACAATGTCATTGTGCTTATCTATTTCAGGTAATAATTCCAATTAAGAACTAATTTAGACTCTTCAACCTATACCAGTACAAAAATCTGATATAAAGCAACGATGATACACACATATAAATATATATGCAAGTATGTGTATGTTTATGTATGTATATATATGTGTATTTGTATGTGTGTGTGTATATGTATATATATATATATAGAGAGAGAGAGAGAGAGAGTGTGTATGTCGGATATAGATAAGTGTGTGTGAGTGTGTGTGTATGTTTGAATGTTTTTGATTTTCTTGAGTTAAACACTGAAGTGATCAATACAATCTCAAAGCTTTTGTGTGTGTGTGTGTGTGTGTGTGTGTAGATATATATATATATATATATATAGATAGGCAGAGAGACAGATAGACATATATACAACATACATATATATACACATGTATATATATATACATATGTATATAAACAGATAGATATACACATACACAAATATATACATATATATATATATGTGTGTGTGTATATATATATATTATATATATATATAGATAGATAGATAGATACACACATATATACGTACATATACATGCATATAGACACACACATACTATTTCTCAACTGTGACCAATACCTCATTGTTAATTTTTTCCCCTCCTTCCCACCATTTTACATGTTTGCTCACCACCTGACTGTGCAGCCAGTCGACTGCTGACTTCTTCATGCTGAACGCACACACACACACGCACATGCACACACACGTGCACGCACGAACAAGGACGCGCGCGCACATTTTCACACTGCTGTTTAGCAATCCCTTGGGATTGAGGTTGATTGTCCATCAGATTTAATTCCTGTGGACGCACATGTGACTACACAGGCCAATGTAGTATCTACAAGTCCAGTTGTAGACAAGACATTTGTTGTCTCACGGGAGAAAAAAACACATCTTCTTATAATCGCATATTTTTCATTGAGGTATTCAGTTCATGTTGTGTCGATGTATCGGACTCCATTGTAGACAATGCATTCTCATTTGCATTAATTATTCACCTTGAACCTCCTGAGAACCAAGCTAAGCAGCGCTTCCCATGTTTTGAGTTTTTTTTTCCCACATTTTGGTCAACGAAGTCTGAATACTACAGTCTCATTGTTTCCATAATTACTAAATATGAAGTGGTTCCTGGTAAGTTAGAATTATGACTATATTCAGAAGACAGCTGCTTGAGTATACTCTGAGAGAACAGCTAAGTGTATGCAATAATGGAAACTATCAAATAAATATTCTGATGCAATCAACATTATTATTATTATTATTATTATTATTATCATTGTTATTAAATAATTCAATGTATTTTGAAGTATTTGAAATAGAATCGGGAGATTGTTAAATATTTTAAGTAGTTTCAATATTCTAGAAAAAACCCACTTTCAAATATAATGCTGCTGACATTAATTGAATTTAAAAGACTGGAGACTTGCTGAAGCTAAGAGTATATGTTCTGATTTTTCTATGGAGAAGAAAGAAGGAATGTTAGATTTTGATATAGAAATGGTGGTATGTTAAATTAAAACTCAGTGTTGCTATGGTAATAATACTTATGCTGAATACAGAACAAATTAATAAAATAGTTGGGTATTTAAATGGAACCCAGAGACAGAAAACCAACTAACTTAAATGAAACACACTTCTAGAATCCACATGGAACAGTTATTTATTTAAATCCAGTTATTTAGTTAAAATCTGCTGATAATATATATTTAAATGGAATCCACATACAGCCCCTCGGTTGTGGATTTAAATAGAATCTAGTTATAGAATGGTGATTTAGTTAAATAGAACCAGACATAAAATGGTAATATATTTGAATACAACCACGACAGCCCTTAAGTAGATCCTTAGTGGTGTATCTAAAAAAAAACTCAAATATAGAATGGTTGAAAATTCACATGAAAGTAATTCTACAGGACTGGTATGGCTGGATTCAAATACTATTTTCCATGGAGATAGTATGGCCAGCAACATCCCAGTATTATCCTGGATTCAAATGACCACAGTATACTGATGTTATTTACGGCTGAATGAATCAGCTGAAAAAGATTTGAACTTGGAGCATTGTATAAGGCAGTAAATCCAAGACTAGTATTTCAACCAAAGATTCTTTACAGTTGAATACACAAGAAAATATGGAACTTTTGAAAAGGACCATTGTGTAATTTCTAAAGTGCTTCCATCCTCTTATGCCACAACTGAACTGTCTGAACTAGCAGCCCTGCACATTTTGAATATCTGGGTCAGATCCCAAACCTAGATTTTTTTTTTTATGGGGCTGCACCAAAAAAAAAAAAAAGTAAAGTATAAGTCATTAAAGAAAATTAAAGAAAAATTTACTATATTTATAGTAATTAGTCCTGGAGTTGAATTGTTTGACTAAAGGCAGTGCTCTAGCATGGCCACAATCAAAGAACTGAAACAAGTAAAAAAATAAAAGAATATATATATATTCCATTGTATATTCTTAATATATTTACTTCTCAGGGAAACTAACCCCTAAAATAGTGATGAAATACAAAATAAATTCAGATATTGGGTGAATGAAATAGATAACTTAAGGACCAGACCAAGGCCTGAAAAAGCACAGCCATCTACCACTTGTGAGTGAATACATCTTTGTAATATGCCCTATGAATATGCTAAATGCTTTTGATGTCTTGACTGGGCAGAGGCATCATCTGGGCACTCCCATCCTTGACTCAGTGGAACATTGAAGATATAACAGATAGAGAAGGCTGCACATGTATTCACCTGGTACCTATTCCAACTAGGAGCAAACTAAAACTGAAGTTCCTTGTTCAAGAGCACAATGTTCTGACCAATCCTAGAATCAAATCGAAGCACCTTATGATTGTGACTCAAACACACTAACCACTAGATCACATGATTTCGCAGACTAAGGCCTACTGTCAATATATAATTAATGCAAGTCCTCATATGACTACAGTATAATGACTGCAGCCAGATAAAATAAAAAATTCTTTCAAATTTTGGCACAAGACCAATCAGCTACATTGACCGCAAAACTCAAACCAGTACCTGATTTTATTGACCATGAAAAGACAAAGGTCAAAGTTTTGACCTCAGCAGGTAGAGTTGGAAGGGATACTGCAAAGCATTTTGTCAAAGTCATTTATGATTCTACCTGTGCACACCTTGATAATTTATCTCTATAATAATGGCTCCAAATTTTGATACACAGCCAGCGATTCTAGTAGTGGGGGATGGTGTCAATCAATTACATCAACCAAAGTGTTTAACTGGTACTTATTTTATCAACCCTGAAAGGATGATGGAAGACAAAGTCAACTTTGTAAGACTTTTAGGCCTTGTGCCTGTAATGGAAACAGTTATATTTCTAGTTCTTTACATCCTGAGTTCAAATTCTGCCAGAGTGGGTAATTCAATTACATCAACTCCAATGTTTAATTGGTGCTTATTTTATTGACCCTGAAAGGATGAAAGTCAAAGCTGATCTCAGTGGAATTTGAACTGAGAACATAGAGATTGGCAGCAATGCCGCTAAGCATTTTGCCTGGTGTGCTGATGATTCTGCTAGCTTGCCACATCATCATCATCATTATCATCGTTTAGCGTCCGTTTTCCATGCTAGCATGGGTTGGACGGTTCTACTGGGGTCTGTGAAGCCAGAAGGCTTCATCAGGCCCAGTCAAATCTGGCAGTGTTCTATGGCTGGATGCCCTTCCTAACGCCAACCACTCCATGAGTGTAGTGGGTGCTCACGGAGTGGTTGGCGTTAGGAAGGGCATCCAGCTGTAGAAACACTGCCAGATTTGACTGGGCCTGATGAAGCCTTCTGGCTTCACAGACCCCAGTAGAACCGTCCAACCCATGCTAGCATGGAAAACGGACGCTAAACGATGATGATGATGATGATAATAACAATTCTTTCTGCAAAAGGCACAAGGCCTGAAGTTTTGGAAGAAAGGTCTAGTCTATTACATTAGCGACCCTAAAAGATGAAAGGCAAAGTTGACCCTGGCTGAGTTTGAACTCAGAATGCAAAGGTGGACAAAATATTGATAAGCATTTTGTCTGGTATGCTAACAAGTATTATTATTATTATTATTATTATGCCACCATTGATAACAATGAGAAGGAAATCACTGATAATGAACAACACAGAAAAAAAATTGATTTATATTTAGAAAGAAATTATATAGATTTATATAGACAGATGTTATAGGTTCTTTGAGTCTGGAGTGTGTGTGTGTGTACATGAATGTGTATGTGTGTGAACGTGTGTGTGTGTGAACGTGTGTGTGTGTGCTTTCTGACATAAACTTAGCCAAACACTATCAGCCATAAAGTGAGGCAGCATAGCCAACACTGTATGTGTATATGTATGAGCATGTATGTGTGTGTGTGAGAGAAAGTGTATGTATGTGAGTGTGTGAGTGTGTGTGTGTGTGTGAGAGAGAGAGAGAAAGGGAGAGAGTGTTTGTTTTCAAGGTAATCACATAATCTATAGTTGATCACATGTCTCTGGTTATATGAAACCTTTAGTTCTGAGTTTGAAATATTTGTCACAATACGCATACTTACACATATACATATATTCACATTACAATAGAAATTCACACACACACACACACATGCATGCATATTACCACAGTTAGCTACATAAGCGCACATACATTGCAACACATGCATACATATACAGTGCAACAGTCAGTCACATACATACATATATTACAAATACATATTCATATATGCATATATATATATATCGGTGATACGTTCACACAGACATATATTAGATCATACACCCGTATGCATATGTACACAAACTAGATACACACACCCACACACTACATAGACATACACGGACAATACAAAGCATACGGATACACACACAGTATAATTAGATACTAATAACATACTCTCACACATTGACAGACACATAAATAGATACATTACAAGACAAGCATTCACACACACACTATCTCTCTCTCTCATGCATACACATGCGTATTAGAACACTTACATACACATATACACGACGATTCTACACGCTTACCACATATATGTATAAAGCATGAAGGCAAGCATAACAGTGTACATATGTACATGTGTGTGTAGTATATATATATATATATATATATGTGTGTAGTATAGATAAACATATACATG
Organism: Octopus sinensis; assembly: GCF_006345805.1. Lineage (NCBI taxonomy): Eukaryota > Metazoa > Mollusca > Cephalopoda > Octopoda > Octopodidae > Octopus > Octopus sinensis. The sequence continues at coordinate 11,060 of NW_021834173.1, forward strand.
TGTATAATATATATATATATATATATATACACATATATGCTGTGCATCACATTGTACTACACACCTATATAATATAAAGAACTGAAGTATGTATAAAGAACTCTGTGTGACATTTGCACAGAAAAATAAAGAAAAAACACATATATATGTATAAGAAAACTACTACACAAGCATACACACACACACACACACACAATATATACACAATTCACAAGAAACGCGTTCAGTAAAATACACACACATAATACTTCATATACACATATATACTTCATATATTATATAATACTTCATATACACACATATACTTCATATACATACGCACATGCATTCATTGCAACAACACTTCACACACACACATGTACACTATATCACATATACACATCACGACACACAGAAATACAGTACATAACACACACACACACACACACACCACAACAACAAAATACACACACAATACCTATATGCACTATATACATCACAATCATCACACAAGACTAAACACATTCATCACAATACCACACACACACACACAATGCAGATATCAAACATTTTAATCATTTGGATGTTTTAGTTTGTTCTGAAGAACGCAAACAATTTTGAATAATTGTTTAAACATTGTCTACATGTAAATATTCTTTAGTTTGTTTCCCCCTAGAGGCTAACAGCAGCTACCTGATCTGCTGTGTTTAATGAAAGGAATAATTTTCACTGGAATATTCCACCAACAGATTTTTATTAATGTGGAATTATTGCAACACTACAAAATAAGAATATGAACAGCAATAACCACAAACAGCCTGCGGTTTTTGAAAAAAAAACTTGTATTCATTTCAACCACACTTTCATTAATATTACATATATCAGATGGAAACTGAATGGGAAAAAAAATCTTCCTTTGGTGAACCTGTAGTGAAAGTTCTAGTATTCTGTACATTACACCATTGTCAGGCTGCCAAATATTTTCAAGAGTCTAAGCTGTGAGAAACTGAGTGTTATACAAATTGCAGGAGAAGCATGGCCATTCTTAGAAATGAAATGCCATCCTTCCAAGCAGTACCATTACACAATGGAGTCTGCATTGCACTGGTTTTTAAGAAGAAACAGAACTGTATTGTTATGAATACATCAAAAGTTCTGTAAGCTGGAATCACCAGCATGTGAGCCAAAGATGGAACCTCTTTGCAACAGATAGCAGGATAGCAACCATATCTTCTTCATAACTTCAAAAACGTAGAAAAGGAAAAACACAACAAACGCATATACAAAAGAAACAGGAGAGAAAAGAAAAGAAAACAGAACAAGATGGTCATGGCAAAAGTACTATTGGTCATAGGTGTACTGTATCAGAGTGTCCCAGGGCTAAACAACATTTGCAACCATTATTTTTTATTCAAGGAAGCTCCACTGTTCTTTTGATAGTTGAATGCAGGCTACAATACATAAGTTGGCAAGTCGAAAATATATTTAATCAATTGAAATTAGAATTGTACTTTAAAAAAGCCACTAGCGTTAAAGACAATTATTCCCCATAATGCAAGGGAGAAAACTGAGACAGGATTTTTTTCTATGCTTGAATTTTGGATTGGCCAACTACAACCAAAGGTATTTCATCCAGTCTGTTTTTATATTGTATTCTGTGATGCAGTCTCCAAGAGTAAAAAGGCAAGCAGTAATAACAGCAATACTATACGCAAATCAATCTGACCTAAGGTTATCACAGCAATAACAACATCAACAACAACAAAGCAAAGAAGGTGCTTTGTAAAGAGTTACTTGAGCTGCTAGAAATAGCAACCAAATCTCCCTCAAACCACACATTATTGTTATCTTAGAGAAAGAGAGAGAGAGAGATTCCAAAATGTGACCCTAAATATACTATATCCAAGTAAATGAACAGCCATGGTTGGAATGGCATTGATAGTTGGTCAGCTTCATAAGAACAATCTTGGGATTAAACAATAACAACACTGGCAAAGCAATGATCTCTCTTGTCTCCATGACACAATTGCCAGGACTGGAGATAAACGGCAGAGATAGATTGGAATAATTTTTGTACTATGCAAAGCAGCAGATTCAATTTGGAAATATGTAAAGAATTTGTGTTGAAAATATGGAATAAGAATAAAAACAAAAAAAGAGGAACAAAAGAAGAAAAAAAAGAAAGAAAAAATTGCAAAATTAAGGAAAATATATTTTGTGTTTGTGTTTGTTGGAATATTCAAAGATTAATAAAATAATAAACAAGGAAGGAAAGAAAGAAAGAAAAAAGAACGAAAAGGATGGCATTGGTTAGAACAAGGTGTGTGAGTAGGGGTAGGGGAGTTGGGGGGTGGAGTGGTGGGGGAGAAATTGATGAATCATCTTGGTTGCAGATATTCACTAGAATTATATCTATATAGATCAGATGCACAAGCATATCTATAAACATATATAAAGAAATACATGCACACGCACACACACATAAAGATTTCTTTATATATATATATATATATATATTATATACACACACACACTCATGCTATAAAAACATGCTCATACACTATCATAGATATACATATATATCTTTACATAGACACACACACACACACACGCTCATTACATACATACATATATATAATACTCACACATACACACACACACACGAAGATCTGTATATACATACCACACTATAAAACATATTTACACACTATCACACTATCATGTATAAATCAATCTCTCTCCTCTCTCTCTCTCTATATATATATAATATATATATATATATACACACATGCACCACACACCCATGCCAGACATGGAAAAATGGACATTAAATGATGATGATGATGATAATGCCGAGACACACAAACATCTATACACACACACACAAACACACACCCTTTCTCATACAGACCCGTACTAACAGAAATTGAAAACATACACACATAACAGGGATTAGTGAGATGGCGAGTAGTGATAGCTTGAGACAGACAGACAGACAGACAGACAGATAGACATACAGACAGAAGGTGGATGTAATAGGAGTATGAATGTCACGTGAGGGAAGGAGGGAGGGAGGGAGGGAGGACTTCATCAAAACAAGGCAGTTGTAAATAGACAAAATATAATCGTTGAACTGATGAATAATATCATAGTCCAGTGAAACAATATCCACAGGCTATTGTAATAGTGGTTGGTGATGATGGTTGTAATGGTGGTGGTGGTGGTGGTGGTGGTGATGGTGATGATGGTGATGATGCTGCTTCTGATGGTGGAGGTGGTGGTGGTGGTGGTAGCGGGTGTACGACTGACAATGGTGGTATGATTTTGATGGTAAATAATAACAGTAATTGTGGAATTGATAAGACTGATAGCGGTGATGGCATAAATGTGATGACGATAACAGAGTTGATGATGACAATGAGGATAGTGATGATGATGAGGTATTAGTTACAATGCTGTTGCCACTGCTGTTGATGATGATGATGATGATGATGATGATGATAGTGATGGTTATGATGATGGTGGTGTTGGTGGTGGTGGTGGCCATGATAATGGCAATGACAGTAATGACGACGACGACGATGACAATTCACCCCCACCCCACCCCACCCCACGAACGCTAGTCTTACTCATCATACACATCACCTATCAACATCATATTAACTCTAACAGAATCGTTATTATAATAATTACAAAAGTTAATCAATGTTATTAATAAGCCACTACCACTACCACCACCACCACCACCACCACCACCACCACCAACACCACAAATACTAACACTACTTACTAACATATACCAACTTCTCCTCCCACCACAACACAACCACCACAAAAAAAAAAAAAAACTATATCAGTTTAAGGTGTATGGCAAATGGCTAACAGTAGCAGAAATCATTGCCAAAATTTATCTAAACAGCATTAGATTTATTATTTAATAAATTCCATTCTTCATAACTATGCACCACACACACACACACACACACATATATGTGAAGTTTGGTTTAATCAGGATGCTGGAAATATTGGGTGGTGTTCCTTATTAAAGTTGGTTTTTGCTCCTGAAGAGAAACAGATGGGTGAAAAGAAATTATTTAAGCATGCAACCGAATGTGCCTTATAAAGCCTAGTTCTATCTCATGAAAAATATGCGAAAATGAAACATCCCCCTAATACCAACACCACTACTGGCACCACCACCACCACCACTGCCGCCATTACCGTAATCTCGCTCTTGCCATCGCCACCACCGCCATCACTATTACCATTACCACTACCACCACCACCACTACCACTACCATCATCATCATCTCGCCCTTGCCATTGCCGCCACCACCATCACCACCACCTCACCCTTGCCATCGCTACCACACCACCACCACCACCACCACCACCATCACTATTACCACTAATACCACCACATGTATATACACACACACACACATACACTCACCAAATAAAACAAGTATAAGATAAAAAAAAGCAACAATAACGACAAACAAACAAACAAACAAGGGAGCAGAATGAAAAAAATAAATTTAAAATAATAATAATAATAATAAAATGAGCAAACACGGAAAAAACAAATAAAATAGAAATGGAATTGGTATGTTATTGAAAAGAGTGTTAAGTATAAGTTTCAAGAGAGTCAGAGTGGAATCTAATGAGATGCTTCAAGCTGTTTTTCAAGGAATTACTGAATCTCACGGAAGAGTTTTAATTAAAAATAAAAGAGAATATTTTAGGAATATTAATGAAGATACGGTATTCTAGAAATAGTGTTTGTGAATATAATATACAAGCATTTTTTTTTTCTTTTCTTACCCCAATTCTTCCCCTAATTTCCATCAATGGACTGTGGTCATGTAAAATAATAATAATAATAATAATAATAATATTTTTTTTTTTAAACTACCCACAAGGGGCTAAACACAGAGAGGACAAACAAGGACAGACAGACAAACGGATTAAGTCGATTACATCGACCCCAGTGCGTAACTGGTACTTAATTTATCGACCCCGAAAGGATGAAAGGCAAAGTCGACCTCGGCAGAATTTGAACTCAGAACGTAACGGCAGACGAAATACCGCTAATGATAATCCTTTCCACTATAGGCACAAGGCCTGAAACTTAGGGAAGGAGAATAATCAATTACATTGACCCCAGTTCACAACTGGTAGTTATTTTATCGATCCCGAAAGGATGAAAGGCAAAGTCAACCTCAGTGGAATTTGAACTTAAATGACTTTAAGATGGACAAAATGCAGCTAAGTATTTTGCTTGGCATGCTAACAATTCTGCCAGCTCACCACTTTAAAAATAATAATAATAATAATCCTTTCTATTAAAGGCATAAGGCCTGAAATTTTTGGGGAGGGGACTAGTTTTTACATCAGCCCCCAGTGTTTCACTGGTACTTAATTTCTCATATTCAAACAACTTTGATCTCCTTCCAATGTAACATTCTAAAATTTTTCTCAAAGACTTCTAGATATTCCTAGCAGTGATATTCACCAAATTCACAATATTTATGCACTTCACACTGCTTTTTTTCCCCCATGAATTCTGTAGGATATTGTAAGACTGTGTAATTTTATTACTAAATTCAATACTGAACACCATGTAGTCCTGGGTTCAATCCCACTCCATGGTACCTTGTGCAAGTAGCTTCTATTATAGCTCAAAGCTAATTGAAAACTTGTGAGTGGATTTCAGAAACTGAAAGTCCATTATGTCTGTGTGTCTGTGTGTACTTGTTTTCATATGACGTGATGATTATAAACATGCATCATTGTTATACAAGTGATGATGTTTGTTTCCTGTCTACCAAGAAAAACATGTCTGGCCAAAAGGGAAATATAACTTTGCTTAGAAACAGGTGAGGGTTAGTGACAGAAAGGGCATCTGGCCATATAAAAAAAATCTTTAATCATTATAAAACACCAAAAAAAAAAAAAAAACGTGTGCTGACAAAATCATTAGCGTGCTGGACAAAATGCTTAGCAGTATTTCGCCTGTTGTTACATGCTGATTTCAAATTCCACTGAGGTTGACTTTGCCTTTTATTGTTTTGGGGTTGATTAAATAAGTACCCAGTTACGCACTGGGATCGACACAATCGACTTAATCCCTTCCACCAAGCTGCCCTTGTGGCAAAAATTTGGAATCATTATAAAACGCCAATAGATTAACCATTTTATCTCTAACCTTTTACTTGTTTCAGGCATTGGGCTATGGCCATACTGGAGCACCACTCTGAAAGGTTTTTAGTTGAATGAATAAATCAGTCCCAGTACTTATGTTATTTTTCTTTTTTTTGCTTTGTTTTTTTTTTTATATTCTTTCAGTCAGTTTTGCTGAACTGCTAAGTTATGAGGATATAAACAAACCAACACTGGTTGTTAAGTGGTGGGACACATATACACAAACACACACATGATGAGTTTCTTTCAATCTCCCCTCAACGAAATCCACTCAGAAGCCATTGGTCAGCCCTGGGATACATTAGAATATACTTGTACAATGTACCACACAGTGTGACTGAACCCAAAACGATGTGGTTGGAAAGCAGACCTCTTACCACACAGCCACACCTGTTTTCCAATCAAGAAATTTTTGTACCTATTACACACAGTTAATAAGCATGTGTTAGTGCTTTTCTGTTTTGATAACGTATGCTAGTTGTTAACAAGTGTCACAGGCTTTCGTTTTTAAGATTCCACGAAAACATGTCTGCCCATACCAAAATATTACATGGCTTGTAGTTTTTACTTTAAGATTTCAAATTAGTAAATATGTATAATTAGTTAAATCAGATTAGTGGAACTGTGCTTGAGAAGAACCATGAAGCCAAGTGAAATTGTAGTTGTGGCCAGTGCTACTGATGTTTACCTGGCACCTGTGCCGGAGGTATGCCCTCAAGGAGGCAGTGACAAGTGACTGAGACCTTTGGCAATATACTGTGCTTGAGAAGACCTGTCAAGCCAAGTGAAATCATAGTTGTAGCTATTATAGTTGTGAAGCCAAGTGAAATCATAGTTGTGGTCGATGCTGATGTTTTGTAACTGGCACCTGTGCCAGTGGCATGTAAAAAGCACCCACTACACTCTTGGAGTGGTTGGCTTTAGGTAGAAACCATGCCAAACCAGATGGAACCTTGTACAGCTCCCCAGCCTACCAGTTTTCAGTCAAACTGTCCAACCCATGGAAAATAGATGTTAAATGATGATGATCATCATCATATATATATATATATATATATATATATATAGTTCAAATTTACAGAAAACAAAAGACAAAGACAGGTGAAAGGAAAACAAACAGGTGTATTGGTTTGACACACAGGAAGAATGGAAAAATTTCAAGCCTACACTCTTTGACAGAATGGGGTGAGAGGAAAAATGGAGAGAGAAAAAAATGTGTGGGGATTTATAGTTTAGCATAATGAAACTATATACATATATATATCACTTGAAGAATTTAGTAGAATGTCATTCCTTTAACCCTTTTGGTGCCAATCTGTCTGAAACCACCCCTGGTTCTGGTAATTTGTTTCAAATGCCATCATAACAACAAAGTCATTTTACTAAATTTTTCATTATCCCCTTAGCATTTAAATTGGCTATGTCTGGCCCAAATATTCTGTGTGTTTTATTATGTTCAAACTGCCCTGATCTTCTGGCCCCTCACATCTACTTTACTATGTCATTATAAAAATTAGCAATCACACCATTAAAATCTCAAAGCTATGAGATACTCTTTACTCTTTTACTTGTTTCAGTTATGGAGCACCACCTTTAGACGAGCAAATTGACCCCAGGACTTATTCTTTGTAAGCGTAGTACTTATTCTGTCAGTCTCTTTTGCCAAACCGCTAAGTTATGGCGATATAAACACACCAGCATCAGTTGTCAAGCGATGTTGGGGGGACAAACACAGACACACACATATGTATATATATATAAGACGGGCTTCTTTCAGTTTCCATCTACCAAATCCACTCACAAGGCTTTGGTTTGGCCCGAGGCTATAGTAGAAGATACTTGCCCAAGGTGCCATGCAGTGGGACTGAACCCGGAACCATGTAGGTTTAATTTAAAATGATGTGAACAATGTAGGATTAATTCAAAATTAATACATTTTGAAGAGAAAGCAATACATTTTGAAGAGAAAGCTGTCATTCTAAAAATCAGCAATCACATCATTAAAAACTCAAAGCTTTGAGATAATGTAGGATTAATTTAATATTATGTTAATAAATAAGCAATACATTTGGAAGAGAAAGCCAAATACTAAAGGGTCATTTTCAAAATTATTTGAAACAAATGCAGCATATATCAACAGAAATATGGTAACAAAAGTGTTAAAGAGAAATCTATTTTATAAATTTTTAAAGTAAGTTAAAGAGACAAAGTTTCTTACATCCTCGTTATAGTTTCAGTGCCAAAAGTTACATTAGGCAGCAAGCTGGTGGAATCGTTAACATGTTGGGCAAAATATTTAGTGATATTTTATTCAGATTTCAAATTCTGTTAATATTAGCTTTGCTTTCCACTTCTGGGGGGTCAATAAAATAAGTACCAGTTGAACACTAAGGTTGATATAATTAACTTACTCTCCAGCTTTGTGCCAAAATTTGGAACTAATATCAAAAGTTACATTAGGGCAACAAGATGGCAGAATTCTTAGCATGCCAAACAAAAGGCTCAATGGCATTTCTTCAAGTTTTTTACATTCTGAGTTCAAATCCTGTTAAGTCTTTTATCCTTTGAGGTACAATAAAATAGGTACCAGTTAGATACTGGGGTCAATGCAATCAAATTGCAGGCCATGTGCTAGGAGTAGAAAAGAAATTCAAAAATTACAAGTTACACTTTATCTTTTAGTTGATTCAGTCAGTAGACCATGGCCATGTTGGGGCACTGGTCTCGGAGAACTTTTAGTTGAATGAAGCCTTTACTTATTCTATTGATCTCTTTTTCTGAACTACTAAGTTATGATGAAATAAACACACCAGCATCGACTGTCAAACAGTGGGGATAGGGGAGAAACACAGACTCAAACACACATGGGCTTCTTTTAATTTCCATCTACCAAATCCACTCACAAGACTTTGGCTATCCCAAGGCTCCAAGGTGTCACAGCAATAAAATTATTCCTCAAAAGTGAAATGATTTTGAGAAAAAAGCTATTATATTAATATAATCATGAAACTAAATTTGCCTTACAGAAAATCACAAGAGCTTCAGGCAGGTAGGGCACAACTGCAATAAGTTATCACTAAATTCAAAACTCCTAATTAACATGTTAACTGCCATGGCCTGTTACAGGAACTTAGTGGTGGCGCCATGTATTTCATGCAGTCGCACTGCATACTATTTAATTTTAAGGAAATACCATTTTTTAAATTTGCATTTTAACAATATTTCATAATTAAACTTTAATATTTATCATTTGTTTTATTTAAATATCCTTAAAACCATGTCAAAGATACAGAATAAAATATTTTCTCACATAAAGAAAACGTACAATCACTGTTGGTGCATATGGTTGTTGTGTGAAGTTTCTGATGAACCACCAATGGTATATGTGATGGTTATTGTGTTAAAGTAAAAAAAAAAAACAAAAAAAAATTGTTTGCAATAATTTCTTTTGAAATAGCGAGACACTAAATCATTCAAATTTCATAATTTTGAAATATAATTTAATTTTAAAAAAATCTCATTAGTAATTTTGAAAACTATAATCTATTTGTGCGAAGGCACAGAAGATAGTGGTTAAGGTGTTGTGCTTATGATCGTTAAATTGTGGGTTCGATTTCCGGACCAGGTAGCATGTGTTCTTGAGCAAAACTCTTCATTTCATGATACTCCAGTCCACTCAACTGTAAAGGGGGTACCCTACAATGGATTAGCTTTCCAATCAGGGAGGAGTGTTGGACTGCTCTCCTAGCCAATGGGGTGGCAACAATTAAAAGTTAAAACAGTGTGAAGCGCATTGTGACAGGTGATGTATAACAACATCCAATAATCTTTCCAATCACTTGATATTCCTTAATTTATTTAAGACAATCAATTTCTTAATTCTTTTTCTTCTTAGCTGATATTTCAAAATTTAAAAAAACAACAAAAAAACAAAGAAATCATAATAACCAGAAATTATTTGAGAAGACAATAAGAAATTCTTTTAATAATAATTTCTAAGCAGAAACTAAATATAGGGTTGGTGCATAATTATTGTGGCTTTTTTTGCATCAAATTTTATTCAACAAAAACAATAACAATATTTAAAAAAAACATCTTTAAATTACAGTCTGACTGTCTGCCAAGCAAATGGGAAGCAGTAATTGAAGTAGATGGTGAATATGCTCCGGAATAATCATTCAAAGATGTTTTTGTTACATGTTATTGTTTTTGTTGAATAAAATTTGTTGAAATAAAAGCTGCAATATTTATGCACCAACCCGATATATACTTCACAACAACCATAGTTTATAGCACTAATGTGTAATGTAGCATTAGAGTGTTATATAGTACTGCTATAGACTATATATACACATAGTACAGACTAATACTGATCTAGAAGGTTGACAGTTCAATACTAGGCATGTTCATACTGAAAGAATGCAAACCATGCTTCCAGCAGTCTACTTGGTTGATAACAGGCTTCTTCCCCAACACCAAATATTTCAAAGTTGTATACTTATTTTTCATTTATTATAAAGGAACGTATCCAGATGTAGTAATTTACTCAATGTTGAGGGTGGGGTGGATCTGGGAACTTGCTGAGTAACAAGCTATCCTGGTAGTTTTTCCTTTTGAGAATTCTTGTTTCCTTGTGTAGTTTGTGTGTGTGTGGTCTGTGAGGATGTGCACTGGGGGTGCTTTGTATTCTTTTGCAAGTTGTAAAGAAAGACTAGAGCCTCAGTCTAGAGGTTAGGACCCAGTCAAGACTGGAGATTAAGGCCCAGTCAGGACTGGAGATTAGGACCCAGTCAAAAATAGAAATTTGGGTGTAGTCACCATTGGAGATTAGAGCCCAGTCAGTGCTGCAGATTAGGGCCCCATCAGGATTGAAGATAAGTGAACAGTCTGGACTAGAGATTAGGGCTCAATCAAGACTGTAGACTGTGTCCATCAAGACGGCAATGGTAAGGCATGAACCTCTGACCTGGAAATAAGGGCATATCTAACATATTGTTTGTAGACCATTGTTGTAATTGTTGTTCCTTTCAGTTGCCTAAATATGGCACCTATGGTTGCTCTAAATTGTTATATGTCTAGTCTTCTATATTTTATGCATGTTGTGGACCACTTTGTAAAGGTATTTATGTTAATTCCATTATCTTTTGTCTTCTATGAGTGAGCTATGTTTACACTGCTGAGCATAATGATCAGTTGTATTTGATGCTGTCTGGTTTTCAGGAAAGAAAGGAGACAGTGATTTGGTTGGCGCTACTTTTAGTCTGTTGTCTTGGAGTCAGGTTTCTAGGTGATTGATGTAGGTTTGGAATAGTCTGGTGAATGGTAAGCAGTAGATAACCAATTTATCATGTGTTTTGCTGTATGATGAAACATTATGTAATTATAGGTTAAAAAGAGTAGTTAAGAGGGTACCACTTTATGGTACTTTGAGAACTTACAGATTCAAGTTATTTTGTCATTATACTTAACATAGATTTGGCAACCCAAGAATTAGTTGGCAAGAATTTTGGTTGTTTTCAAAGAGGTATTTCCTTTATTTTGTTTTTTCCTGTCAAAGCAGGTCACAGAAAATAGCTGCTAAGATCAATGTAGTTAAAATGGCTTATGAGGGAGACATAGGGCTTTCAATGGCATCATGCAATCTTTGCATCAGTTTTGCAAGTATTGTAGTATGGAATGGTATCAATCAAAAGTTTTGAGTTATGAACAAAGAATGTGTGGATTGATGACATCAAAGACAAGCCTTTCTAAGACTTCTGAAGTTTTGTTTATGAGGCTGATATATTTTTGGTTTGGTTTTTTTTTTCTTCAAAATTCTGGGGAGTTGGTAAGAATGGTTGTAGGTATTGGTCAGAGCTATGATTCCTTCAAACCAAAGTTTTTAAAGTAACTGTTTGTTATTTTGTGTATTCCCAAAAGTTCTCAGTTTTTGAATGTTCATGTTGCTTCTCAGATAGTTTGTAGAAGAAAAAAATTCAACGCCATGTTATCCTGAGACATACCATATCTTGTGTGAATTTTGGAGAATCAATAAACAAATTAGTCTCATTAATAACCTTGTTAGTCTCAGTTTGTACAATAAGATTAGGGCTCAATCAGTCAGGGCTAGAGATTAGGGCCCAATCAAGATTGTAGTTTAGAGTCTTGCCAGGATCAGAGATTAGATTCAAGATGGTAATGATAAGACATGGACCATTGACCTTGAGGACAGGACACATCCAACATATTGTTTGCCGATCATTGTTATTTCTTTACTACCCACAAGGGACTAAACACAGAGAGGACAAACAAGGACAGACAAACGGATTAAGTCGATTACATCAACCCCAGTGTGTAACTGGTACTTATTTAATCGACCCCAAAAGGATGAAAGGCAAAGTTGACCTTGGCGGAATTTGAACTCAGGATGTAACAGCAGAAGAAATACTGCTAAGCATTTCGCCCGGCGTGCTAATGTTTCTGCCAGTTCGCCACCCAACTTTCAATCATTGTTGTTGATTTTGAAGAAGATGTTTATTTCATGGAGTACCAAGAATACTCAGTTTATGAATTTTCGTACTGCTTCTCAGGTTGATGTCGGAAGAAAAAAGAATTCAAGGCCACAGCCTGAGACATATATTGTGTAGTTTTGGGAGAATCTTAACCTTGTTAGTCTCATTAATAACCTTGATAAATGCAGAGGAACTTCATCAGTTGAAACTAACGTATTTATCATTTGTTTGCTTCCACTGTGGCCATCACCACAACTACAACAACCAACACAACCACCACAATCACAATCTACAGGAATGAGAATCTTCATAGTCATTCACCCTGCTAGAAATAGTAGCAAAATGTTTATCAAATTATTTTCTGCCGTCTTCAAAAGAAAAACGTAAAATATACTGGCAGTTGCTTGTGGTAGTCATGGCTGGAATGCCATTTACTTAACCAGGATTGACCTACAGATAAGAACAACAGGTACAAAAAAATAAATGGATAATGGAAGAAAGCCATTCCCTGACCATACTGCGAAAATATTGATATTTTGGTATGCGGAGATACCATTCTTCACTTGATCAAGGAATGGTATATTCCTTTAACTGATTGTTGATAGAAAACTGGTTAGATGAATTCTTTAATGAAGAGCAAAAGAGAGAAATTTACAAAAGCATCCATTCCTTACTGCCATGGAAACGAGGATGTCAAAAATGGTTTGGGAAATTTATATCATGTAAAGAGAAAAACAAACAAAAAAAAAATTGGGTGTATGTCATGTGGACAGATTGTGTGTGTGTGTGTGAAAAACACATGACCAGACACTAAAAAAAAACAAACAAAAAAAAACAAGAATAAATGGAGAAGGAGGAAGTGTGAGGAGGGGCAGGTGGACAGAGTTAGTGAGAAATATAAGCAAATTACAGTTTCTCTCTCTCTCTCTCTTTTTTCCCATACTACTTCCAGTCTGTCTCTCTCTCTCTCTCTCTCTCATCTTTATCATATCTTTCGTTCACTTTCTCTCTCTCTCTCCCCTATCTTCACAGTATCTTTTGTTCTCTCTCTCTCTCTCTCACCTTTCCCCCCCCCCCCATGTCGTTCATTCTCTCTCATCTTTACTGTCTTTCATTCCCTCTCTCTTTCAATCTCTCATCTTTGCCATATCTTTCATTTTCTCTCTTGGTTTCTCTCTTTCATCTCTACCATATCTTTCATTCTTTCTTTCTCTTTCCTATCTTTGCCATATCTTTCATTTTCTCTCTTGTCTTTCTCTCTTTCATCTCTACCATATCTTTCATTCTTTCTTTCTCTCTCTCTTTCTCTTTCCTATCTTTGCCATATCTTTCATTTTCTCTCTTTCTCAATGTCTCTCTCTCTCCCCCTCTCCCTCTCATCTTTTGTTCCTCTCACTCATCTTTCCCCATATCTTTCATTTTCTCTCACACTCCATCACCATCTATTACCATATCATTATCTATTGCTATATTCTCTCTCTCTCTCTCTCTCTCTCTATTACCATGTAACAAACTCCTTTCTTTCATACCATCCTCTCATATTCATCTCCGTCTCTTTCTTTCATACTCCTTCATTATCTTCCTCTCCCTCCTCTTGTCCCCCACCACCTACTCTCCCGCCTCTTGTCCCCCTACAACCACTCTCCCTCCACCGTTTCTCTGTGTTATTCCATGACAAGTTACAAAGAACTCATTGCAGTTACTAAGTATTAATATTTTCCCATCCAGTATTTTCCACTTGTCCAAATATTCTGGCATTAATGCAGACAAAAGACCAAAGTTGAGTATTAATAGTAAACCTACCATTTTAGCACCAAGTCTGTTATTGATTGTCAGCAGTGTATGAGAATAGAATTGGTTTGGTATTGATTTTTTTCAGCATGGTTGGCTTTCTGAGAATTTCTGGTTTTCAACTGTTTTTCTGCCATTGTCAACAAGACCAACAACAATAACAACAACAGCAATAACTTATCATTTCTTCACTTATAAATGGTGCTTTAGAAGCTCTTCTGTCTATAGTTATACCATTTTTTAAATAATAATAATAATAATAATAATAATAATCCTTTCTATTATAGGCACAAGGTCATCAATTTTAAGACAGGGGATAAGTCAATTATATTGATCCCAGTATGCAACTGGTACTTATTTTATCGACCTCAAAAGGATGAAAGGCAAAGTTGACCTTGGTAGAATTTGAACTGAACTCACAGAATCTGGTAAAATCACCAGCATGACAGACATGATGCAAAGTGGAATTTTTCTAGTTTTATGTTTCAAGTTCAAATCACACTGAGATGGATTTTGTCTTTTTATTCTTTTGTGGGGTGGGGTGGGGTGGGGAATCAAGAAAATAAGAGGGAGAGGGAAAGGGAGACAGAACAGTTTTGAAAATGAAAGCTCTTCCGAGATTTTTCAGATGCTAAGATGTTAAAATTTGCAAACCTATCCAACTGACAGTGTTGAACACAACTTGTTCTTTATAAAACAACAACAAATATTAAACAAAAACATTGGCACAACTAATAAATATGAAGAGGTAAATATAGAAATTGCTGCTTATATCGTAAGAATTTAGAGACTTTGAGAGATTATGAAATAATTCTTTTTTTACTGGGGGAGCTTAAGGTAGATAAAGCTATCCAAAAGGTTTTCTTTTAACCCAATATTAACATGCTTTTATTTATATTTTAATCAAGGTGGCAAGCTGGAAGAATTGTTAGCATCCCAGGCAAAATGCTTACTGACATTTTGTCCATCTTTAAGTTCTGAGTTCAAATTCCACCAAGATCAACTTTGCTTTACATCCTATCACGGTTGATAAATTAAGTACCAGTGAAACACTGGGGTTGATGAAATCGACTTACTCCCATCCCCAAAATTTCAGGCAATGTGCTTGAAAGTAGACAGGATTATTCCTATCGTTATCTACTTCAAGTTCCACTAATAAAAATGAATTAAATATGAAAATATTTTGGTGAGTGCTAATAGGGAACTGATGTTTAAGGTGGCGAGCTGAAATGCTTAGCGGTATTTCATCTGCCGCTACGTTCTGAGTTCAAATTCCGCCAAGGTCGACTTTGCTTTTCATCCTTTTGGGGTCAATAAATTAAGTACCAGTTACGCACTGGGGTCAATGTAATCGATTTAATACCTTTGTCTGTCCTTGTTTGTCCCCTCTGTGTTTAGCCCCTTGTGGGCAATAAAGAAATAAGAAATGATGTTTAAATAAAATGGTTCCACACCAATTATATCGTCTACAGAAATGGAGAAAGTATTCTGTGAACCAAGAAGGAAGTGCCTAGATGAGTTATTCTCAATGGGATCCACATGAACCTTAAGGGTCCATATAAAACTTTTGGAGGTCCACACAAGCAAAATAGTAAATTGGCAGTCCACTGTAGTATTTTAGGGGTTAATGAAAAAAACTTTGCTTTAGAAGTATTTATTGTAAGAAACAGCTGGGGTTTTTTTCTCTAATGTTTAACATGGTTCAACATATTTCCAGTTATTGAAACGTGTTTTCTCAGAGAGTTCTGTCGCAAGCATACACATGTGAACAGGTAAAATGCAAAATAGGAATTTTGAAAGAGGTATCTATAAAACTAGTTTTTAAACATGGAACGGTAAAGGGAGTCCACCAGAATAGAATACTAAATAAATGGGTTTGTAGGGGGGGGGACATTGGTCTATATGGTTGCTTAAACTGATAATTATGTACTAATGTCTTAGGAAGGACAATTTGGAGAAAAGAAAGAAAGAGAGAGAGAGAGAGAGAGAGATGAAAATAAAGAAACAAGAGAAAGAGAAAATTTAAGGGAAAAATGGAAAGAAAAAAGAAACAAAGAGAGAAAGAAAGAAAATGAAAGAAAGAAAAAGAGAAAGAGAAAAAGACGAAAGACAGACAGACAGACAGAAAGAAAGAACAAAAGACAGACAGAAAGAGAGAATGAAAGAAAGTAAGAACAATGGTCATAGCTTGATGCTTTTGATTATCAGTCTGTTGACACCAAACTTGCACTAAACAACGGCATCAACAACAACAACACCAAAATCAAAAACAACAGCAAGAGTGATATCAACACCACCACTACCACCACCACCACCAACATCAACGTGTTCGTTCCCCTCCCCCTATTATCAAAGATTGTGCCTACATCAAGAATTAGATGTTGGAATGTTTCCATGACATAAAATATGCTGATTTGTCCAAAGACATACCTGCAGGGAATTAACCAACATTGAAATGTGTCACATTCCGAAATTCCTTGCAAAAAAAAAAAAAAATCAACAAATAAATCAACACATTTTTATGACAATTCTGACAATTCACCATGATGCGAGTGTGAGTGTGTGTGTGTGTCTGTGTGAGCATCTGTGTATGTGTTTGTGTATGAGCACACATGTATGTGTGTGTGTCTGTATCTGTGTGAGCATCTGTGTGTATGTGTATGTGTATGAATGACTCTGTGTGTGTGTGTGTTTATGTGTGTGTGTATGTGCTAGCTTGGCTGTGAATAGGTATGTAGGGAATGTGTTGTATGGAAAATGTCGCATAGAGAGTATCTGCTGTGTAGAGAGTGTGTGCCACATAAAGAGTATGTGCCACAAAGAGTATGTGTTGCATAGAGAGTGTGTTGTGGAGAGAGTATGTGTCATGTATAAAGTATGTAGAGAAGTATGTGTTGTGTAGAGAAGAATACATTTTGTGTAGAGCAGTACGTGTTGTGTAGAGCAGTACGTGTTGTGTAGAGAAGTACGTGTTGTGTAGAGAAGTACGTGTTGTGTAGAGAAGTACGTGTTGTGTAGAGGGGTACGTGTTGTGTAGAGAAGTACGTGTTGTGTAGAGAAGTACATGTTGTGTAGAGAAGTACGTGTTGTGTAGAGGGGTACGTGTTGTGTAGAGCAGTACGTGTTGTATAGAGCAGTACGTGTTGTGTAGAGCAGTATGTGTTGTGTAGAGAAGTACGTGTTGTGTAGAGAAGTATGTGTTGTGTAGAGCAGTACGTGTTGTGCAGAGGAGTACGTGTTGTGTAGAGAAGTACGTGTTGTGCAGAGAAGTACGTGTTGTGTAGAGCAGTACGTGTTGTGTAGAGAAGTACGTGTTATGTAGAGCAGTACGTGTTGTGTAGAGAAGTACGGGTTGTGTAGAGAAGTACATGTTGTGTAGAGCAGTACATGTTGTGTAGAGAAGTACGTGTTGTATAGAGCAGTACGTGTTGTGTAGAGCAGTACGTGTTGTGTAGAGCAGTACGTGTTGTGTAGAGCAGTATGTGTTGTGTAGAGCAGTATGTGTCGTATAGAGCAGTACGTGTTGTGTAGAGAAGTATGTGTTGTGTAGAGAAGTACATGTTGTGTAGAGAAGTACGTCTTGTGTAGAGCAGTACGTGTTGTGTAGAGGAGTACGTGTTGTGTAGAGAAGTATATGTTGTATAGAGAAGTATGTGTCGTGTAGAGAATATGTGTTGACTTATTAAAGTAGTAATGGGTTGTTTGTAAAATACAAATAGGAGTTCTGTGATATCTTGGAAAATTGTGCAATTGATTCAGTAAACAAATAGTGATATTACACCACTTTCCTTTCCATGAAAATAGGTGTCCTTATGCCAAGACCAGAAATCCTTTTTATTAATTTTATTGTTATTAGGGTGACAAAGGCAGCAAACTGACAGAATTGTTACTGTGCCAGACAAAATATTTGGTGACATTTCTTACGGCTTTACATTCTAGGTTCAAATGCCGTCTTTCATCAATTTGGGTTAGATGAAAATAATGGACCAGTTAAGCACTGAGGTCATCATAATTGACAAGTCCCCTCCACAAAAAATTCAGGTGTTGTGCTTATAGTAGAAAGAAACTATTAAGGGTGAAAAGCTGGCAAAACTGTTACATCATCTGACAATAATATTTTATGGCCCTTTATGTTATGAGTTCAAATTCTGCTTAGGTTAAATTAGTATTTTTTTAAGGTTGATAAAATAAAATACCAGTCCCATACTGGTGTCAAAGTTACAGATTAGCCCCTTACCCTTAAAAATTGCTGGCCTTGTGTCCTAAATCAGAAGCAATTTTATTGTTATTGATCTCTTACATATGTACCAGATACCTCATTGTAATATAATCCTTCCCACACTATATATTTAAAGTGAGGAAAGGGATATTTAGGGTAAGCACTTGTATGCTGTGGGTGCTACTGTGCTGCAGGAGTCAATGTCTCATCAAGTGACGAAACAGCTCTGTAGGTGTTTTGGCCCTTTCCACCATGACACCAGAGCTGCCGGTGCCATGTTTCAAGCACCCAGCACACACTGTATAAAGTGGTTGGCTTTAGGAAGGGCATCCAGCCCTAGGAACCAAGCCAAATCAGACTGGATTTTGGTGCAGCACTCTGGGTTTCCAGCTCTGGTCAAATTAGTCAGCCCATGCCAACATGGAAAACACATTAACCCTTTCGTTACCAACCCGGTTGAAACCGGCTCTGGCTCTGAGTACAAATGTCTTGTTTCCATAAGTTTTGAATTAAAATCTTCCACCAAACCTTAGTCACAATTTATGTTCCTAACACCAGCTTAATGATAACCAAGTTATTTTACTAAATTCTTTCTTATATTTAAAGTAATTGAAAGACACACAGAGCATTTCAAAAGAAATACAGTAACGAAAGGGTTAAAGGATGATGACAATGATGATGATGATGACGATGATTAATTTTTAATTGATTTAGATTTTAGAATACCTTATGTGAAAAATTAAGCAACTACCTCAGTCTTATGAGTCTCATGACTTATGGTCTTCCAAAACTTTGGTAAGAACCACTTGCTGTGTATTCACTGCTGTAATTAACAGAACTGTTCAACAGTATCTCAATGCTGTTTATTTCATCCATCTCTCAGACAAGAAAGTAGTTTATTTCATGTGTCTTGATTATGAAGTCTTTACAGTGCCAGTGAAAGCATATAAACCATTCTTCATTGCTTTCGTATGAATTCCAATATCCTGTTGACTCAGCTATATGTGACAGTGTATGATATTAATTTCACACACTCACACACACACACATACAACAAACACACATACTATATTATTGATTTTGTCAGAACAAATATTAGTATTACCATTGTCCAACATCAACCAGACATTTATTGAGAAACAAGAACCAAACAAAGCAAATGTTCTCCAAGAATGAATGACATGTTTTTAGGTTCAGGCAGTCGACACCTCTCACTTGAAGTGCCTTCCTCATATTCCACCATTTTAAAAAAGCATCAACTGCCCTATATTCCACTCCCAGTTAAGATCTAATTAATGATTTCTTATGATGACATGACACAAGACCATAAATTAAAAGAGGAAGGGGGTTATCAGTTAAATCAACCCCAGTATTTAACTGGTACTTTATTGTACTGAACTCTTAAGGATGAAAGACAAAGTTGACTTCTGCAGGATTTTGAACTTAGAATGCAAAGATCTGGAAATTGATACTCCAAGATGTTTGGTTTTTCACTAATGATTCTGCTAAACCAAGATATAATTAATGATTCTAGTTGAATGAAAATCCCAGAAGGGAATTAACATGTTATTATCAGAAATATTGTATATGTTAATCCAAAGATGCAGTCTTCAAGCAATGTGATAATTTTAATACCATTTACTTAACAGATACAAGATCACCCATTTAGGCAGAGGGAACAATCAAGTTATATTAAGTGCCCATATTTGGTCATTGGTACTTGGTCATTCACACCACAAATATTAGAACTGAACTCTGCTGTATTTGAACTCAGAACGTAAAGAAGCAACTACATTGCATACCACCTCAACCAACACCCCTTCCCTTATATTTCCACACACAGTCATACCCTTCATACTACAGACATACAAGTTGTACAATCATACCATTAATATTCCAGTTTTACCATTCATACCACCATAGATTTTCTTGCTCTACCTTCCATTCCAATAACATACCACAATTGATCTACCAGGTGTACCATTTATAATACCACTAATATTCCAGTTTTACAATTCATAGCAGTTCTACCATCCATTCAACTAAATACTACACTCATCTACCACTTGTAACCATTCATACCACCATGGTACCATAACTAACCTACCATTATTCTGGAGTTTAAGGCAGCAAGCTGGCAGAATCTTTATTTAGCAAACTGGGTGAAAAGCTCAGCAGTATTTCATCCGTCCTTTCATTCTCAGTTCAAATTCCGCTGAGGTTGACCTAGCCTTTCATCCTTCCAGGGTCAATAAAATAAGTACCTGTTGTGTACTGGGAGTGAATGTGGTCGACTATCCCCCTACAGTAAAATTTCAGGCCTTGTGCTTATAGTTGAAAGGATTAACCTGGAGATTATATTTTAGTCTCTGCTCCATAACAGACCACCCCAACATACAGGCACACATACAACCCCCTCCCACAAATACACAGACACATGCACAAATACATGACCGGCTTCCACGCAGTTTCAGTCTACCAAATTCACTCACACAGCTTTAGATGGTCAGGAGTTATAATAGAAAACACTTGGCTAAGGTGCCACATGTTAGGATTGAACCTGAAGCTATGTGGCTGCAAAACGAGCCTCGTAATTATACAGTTATGCCCGTAGAAAACGATCACCGTTTATTTAATGCTTTAAATGAAAGAATGAAACTATCTCTCACTCACTCACTCACTCACTCACACACACACACACACACCTGCTTGTGGTTCCAACAGCCATACTGACATACCACTGACCTATCAAGTCTTCTAGTGAACGCTCTCGAATGCTCTCATGTAATTAGCTGCCACAGTTAACTGACATTGATTTGCCAGGGAACTGCATCGACCATATTCCATTGATAAGACCGAAAATACATTAATAATTAAATGAAACAGACAATAGTCTTTGTGAAACGTATCACATACCTCTGCCAATTTATGATGTAAAAGTCTGAGCAAACAATGCACAATGAGTAAATCGCTGTTGTTGTTGTAGTTGTTGTTGGTGGTGGTGTTGAGATGCCTTTTGTCAGTTCTGCATGAGCTGATCAATGCCAACAATGTAGCTGATCAAACAAAGAAATCCAATCAATAATTCTAGCTATCAATATTTTATCATTATGATGAAGCATGTTGCCCCTCAGGTCTGGTTTCTGTTTTTAACCCTTTTGTGACCCTATCTCTGACAAAGTACTCTGCTTAATTTATGTTTCAATTAATTATGGGAATAGTTAAGGATTAATTAATTAATTAATTAATTATTTAAAGGATTAAAGCAGATCAAAAGACCAGAGCAGAAACGCAAGTGCCCCCCCCCCACACACACACATACTTCCTCCCTCGCTATCCTTACTGCAGTTGAAATATCAGTCCCAACAAGAGATGATAATGTATCTATACAAAAGAGATTGAAAATTGACCAAATATAAAGATCTGGAAATGGAGATAACCGGAATGTGGGAAGTAATAACAGAAATAGATGATGTTATGATGATGATGATGATGATAGATGACATGAGAATGATTAAATAACTGTGCAAATACATAAATGAAACACAATACAATGTACAGAAAATATCACACACACACACATAGACACACATACACATACATACACACACGCATACACAATGTATGGGGTACTTTCAATACCACAGGAAACAACATAACCAAAACAAATCACAGTAGAAATCCAAGATACAGGAACTGAGCCAAGTTGAGAAGTGAAAACACATAATGATAATAATAATGATGATGTTGATGATGATGATGATGCTGATAATGATGATGATGATGATTTCAAATTTTGGCATACGGTCAGCCATTACAAGGGAGAGGAATTAAGTTAATTACATATCAAACCCTCTTCCCCCCCCCCAGTATTCGACTGGTGCTTACTTTATCGACCCCTGATAGGATGAAAGGAAAACGCTGACCCTCGGTAGAATATGAAATAATGATATTTGGAATTTCTGTGTTTCTGCAGTTCTTTTTTCATTTAATGATAAATAATGCTAATAGTAATTAAAGGACCTCCATCCACGTGCGTGTTATTCTGCCGAGTTCTGAAAAGATGACATGCAACAAAAAAAAAAAAGAAAAAGAAAAAGAAAAAGAAAAAAAAATCAACCTTGACAAGGCTTGATCCCAGAATAAAAAGGGCTGAAACTGAATACTGCGCAAGGCTTTCAGCTCAGTGCTCTACCATTTCTTCCACCCCACCACCCGTTCATCACCCACCACAGCAAAGTGTAATAATGACTACCATCACGTAAATGCTTCTTAACTAAAAAAACCCTGGCATACAGAACTCTCTGAAGCAGTTATTTGCAGAAATTAACCATCCACTCAGGAAATCTATGGAAATGGCACATCATATTTTGCTTCTTCACTTTAATAAACGCCACATTTTTAACCTGAATACCTTCAACGTTAGCATATTTTATAAGTATCTCAAGAAGGGAGAGAGAAAGAGAGAGAGAGAGAGAGAGAGAGAGAGAGAGAGAGAGAGAGAGAGAGGAAGGAAGAGAGAGATTCAACTAGCATCTCTACGGTTTGGAGATTAGAAACAGATAAATGTACCAACTAAGCTATTAAATGTTTATGTAACAAAACTTAACTAAGCTTTTTACAAGATAGTCAGGATTGTGTATGAGCATGTGTGTGGTGTGTGTATGTGTATGGATGTACGTGTACATGTGTATGCGAGTACATGTATGTGTGTAAATGTATGTGTAAGTGTGTGTTTTGATAATTATGAGCAAGGACCTAAAATTGGTGTAATTTTAATTTTTTTAAACCACGATAACAATTTTAAACATTGGCAGATCCTAATGGTGCTGCTGCTGCTGCTGTTTAGCCCCAGGTCAGCAATGGTTAGAACAAACTGATAATCAAACATATTCTGCTCATGACCCATCACATCTTTTTCAGCATAGTTTATTAATCTCAGAATACTACAATAACCTCTAAAATGTGTGTGTGTGTGTGTGTATGTGTGAGAGAGAGAATGTTTCTAGGTAGGCACAGGTATGGTTGTGTGATAAGACGTTTGCTTACAAACTAAATGGTTTTTTAGTTCAGTTCCTCTGCATAGCACCTCTGGCAAGTGTCTTCTACTATAGCCTTGGGCTGACCAAACCCTTGCGAGTAGATTTGGTAGGTGGAAACAGAAAGCTTGTCATACATAATATCTGTGTATGTGTGTGTGTGTCAGTGTAGTTTCAAATCACCGCTTACAACCAGTGTTGGTGTGTTTACAACACCGTAGCTTAATGTAATGGCAAAAGAGACAAATAGAATAAATACCAGGCTTTAAAAACAAGAAAAGTACTAGCATAGATCCGTTTGACTAAAATCCTTCAAGGTGGTGCTCCAGCATGACCAAAATCAAATGACTGAAACAAGCAAGATGTGATTAAGTATAGGTTTGAAAGCTAAAATGTGTCAGAAAAAGGGCACCCAAGAGTCAGGACCTGGATGTGATGCAACCCCTTGAAAGTATAAGAAGTTAAGGATTGAAACACTTGCCTCTTCAGCTCTCTCAAGAGTATCTTCCCACTGATTTGAGGTTTGGAGAACATCCTGCTACCATGTCTAGCAGAGTGAATGTCTATCTAGAGCAGGAGTTCTCAACCATCTTTTTTTTTATCTATGGACCCCTCTGATAACTATTCTATTCTGTTCTGTTGGACCCCAATAGCCATTATAGAAACTCCTTCCAAAATTCCTATTTTGTTTTTCACACATTCCCTTGTGTGGGTTGAACTATGTAAAATGTCAGAGAAAGAAACCTAGATGTTTCTTGCAATACCAATACATACATACATCTGAAGCAGAGGTTCTGGACCATTTTTTAAATCTTATTTTATTCTGGTGGACCTCTTAGTTATTTGATGTTTAAAAACCAGTTTTATAGAAACTTCTTCCAAAATTCCTATTTTGTTTTTCACACATCAACTTGTGTAGGTTGAACTATGCAAAATGTAAGAGAAAGAAACTTAGCTGTTTCTTGCAATACATACTCCAATACATACATCTGAAGCAAAATTTCTTCAGGGGCCCTTAAAATACTATTGGGGATCCGCAGCTTACTATTTTGCTTATGTGGACCCCCAAAAGATCTTATATGGACCCTCTGGGGTTATTTGGACCTTGGTTGAAAACCATTGATCTACAGCAGTCATGGACAAACTGCAGCCTGTGGGACTTTCTGAATAGCATGCCTAATGGAAAATTGCCTTGAGTATTTTTTAACAGTGTGGCCCATCTAATCATGAGTTATGTCCTATGTGGCCCACTTCTTGAAAAGAATTGCTCATACTTGTACTAGAGGTAGCCTGTCACTGTACAAGCAACAGTTTACAGCCAAACCAGTAAAAGACAGAAATTCTAAACATTGAAACCTTTCACTCCAACTCACATCAAATTTATAGATCTTTTCTACAATTCTACAATTGGTCAATTCCTGCTGCTGCAGCAGATCATCATCAAAAGCTCTCATTTCCAGATTTTGCTCAAAAGTGGCAATATTTTGGTTTTTCTTTTGAGAAGTATAATTTCAGACAGAGGCTACAGTAAAAAAAGTTTGAGATTAATTGAATGTGAGTAATGAACTAATAGGAAATTACACTAATTAAGTTTGATTACATTAGAAAGTGAGGAATGCAGTATGAATACAGAAGGAAGAATGTGGTGATACGGATGAATGTAGCAGCAGGAAAACAGTGGTATGGTTGAACAGAGAAGCAGGAAAGCAGTAGTATGGACACGGAAGAAGGAATGTAGTGATATGGACACAGATGCAGGACTGCAGTGGTGTGAACACAGAAGCAAGAATGCAGTGGTGTGAACACAGCGGCGGGAAAGCAGTGGTGTGGACACAGAAGCTGGAAAGCAGTGGTATGCTTTTGTGTTAGTAATAAATGATAATTAGAAGCAGTAGTTGTTGCATTACCTAAGGGCAACTTTCAACAAGCAAATCAAAGATCTTCCAGCCATGACCATCCCATCTCAAGAGATAATGTTTCTAGGGTCTACATTATCTAATGCACATTTCCTTTATTTAAGGCATCAGGGTTTGATTTTGCAGGTTTATGTAAAGCAATGGTTCCCTACATGAGGTCTGCAAAGGTAATACTAGGGGTCCGTGAACATGTTAAGCTAACAGATTTTTTCAATATCCTGGGGTCTGTGGAAAAACTCATTTAGATAAAAGGGGGTCCTTGATAGAGAAAAGGTTGGGAACCATTGATGTAAAGTGAGTTCTAGACAGGTCATGGTGTATGTGTTTATGATCTTGAAGGAACCATCTCTGGCTAGTTAAAAACAAAGGGAAATTATACCATTTGTACAATTGTTCTAATTCTTTTATACAGTTTTTTTTTACATTAGAATATATTATGCAGCATACATGCATAATTGTTTATTCCCTTTATGTCTCTTTATTCATACTAGCATGAGCTAAAAAGATGCAATATTGAGGTTTTGTTTTTACAGCTGAATGTCCTTTACTCTATTAAGCCTTTACCTGGATTCATAATAATAATAATAATAATAATAATAATAATAATAATGATGATGATGTAGATGAAATTATTGTGTATGATGCTCAGGTGCACTACAACTTATCAAAGTTGCATGTACAGTGCATAGAATTATGTACAAAAGTCAGGAAAGTGAACAGTGTATGAGTCACGATATACATGTGTGCATGCAGATGGAGGGGGTATATCAGGTGTAGTGTTGGCAAATTTCAGGAAGTATGGAGGGAGATTTTAAAGGATGCAATGTCTTGCCGACTAACAACTGATGCAGGTAGTTTGTTCCATGCTTCAGCAACTCTGGGTGTGAAAAAATGTTTCTGAAAGTCATGGGAGCTGTGCTGTTTCTGACATGACCACATGTGTCAGAAACATGGAGCTCAAAAAGGTGCTCAAAGTGGTTGTTGGCAGGATGGTTAATAATTTTGTGGGTGTTTACCAAGTCAGTTGCCAGATGTCAGAGCTTCAATGTATTAATGCCCAGGGAAGCAAGGCATTCAGTGTATGGTAGATGCCTGATGGAAGGTATTCACCTGGTTGTACATCTGAACAGTTTTCAGGAGATCAATGTCCTGAGCAAAATAAGGGTTCCAGACTGGTGATGCAAATTCCAAGTGTGGTCGCACCATAGCCATATACAACCTTAAATATTTGGCTGGAGAGTGGCTGACAAAGGTCTTGCTGATGCCAAGACACCCTCAACCTTTTTGACAATTTTAAAGATGTGCTTTTAGAGGGACCTCTTGTTTTACCTGTCTTTGATGGGGCAAAGCCAGTAAATAGCTTGTTAAAATAGGAAGTGAATGCAGTGCCACTGCTTGTAGTAAATGACTCTTGTAGAGTTTAAATGTAAGCATACATATATACACATAAATATTAAGTTTCTACCAATTTCCATCTGTCAAATTCACTCATAAGGCTTTGCGTTGCAAAATGAACATTTTAAACACACACACATGCACACACTCATGTGCGCATGCACAACACACAGACACATGGTTCTAAGTTCTGACCCCTTGAATGGCAACTTGGTCAAGTGTCTTCCACTGTAGCTCCAGGCCAACCAAAGCCTTGTGAGTTGACTGGGTAGAAGGAAACTGAAAGAAGCCTGTTGTGTATACGCATATATGTGTGTGAGTGTGAGTGTTTGTGTGTGTGTGTGTGTATCCTGCACCACTAATTGGCAACAAGTGTTGGTTTGTTTACCTCCCTTGAACAATTTGCTGCACCAAACTCTTCAAGACAGAGCCCCAGCATGGCTGCAGTCTAATGAATGAAACAAGTAAAAGACATACACACACACACACACATATTTTTGTTTCAACTCCACAGCCCTGTGTATATATATATATATATAATATATATATATATATATATATATATATATATATTTCTTTATTGCCCACAGGTGGCTAAACATAGAGGCGACAAACAATGACAGATAAAGGGTTTAAGTTGATTACATCAACCCCAGTATGTAACTGGTACTTATTTAAAATATCCTGAAAGGCAAAGTCGACCTCGGCAGAATTTGGATTCAGAACTTAACGGCAGACAAAATACCACTAAGCATTTCGCCCGATGTGCTAATAATTCTGCCAGTTCGCCAATGTAGATTATATATATATATATATATATATATATATATATTATATATATATATATACATACATACATACACACCCTTAACACAAACATAAATCAGAAGGAAAAGAATTGGCACTGAATACTCAAAAAATAATTAATGATCAGTTTGAAACAAGGGCCTACATACAGGCAAGTTGAGACTATGTGCTAAGAAGTTTGTTTCTCACCTACATAATTCTGGGTTCAGTCCCACTGTGTGGCACCTTGCACAAGTAAGTGTTTTTACTGTAGACCAGCATCGGGGAGCTTTTTTAAACCAATTACCCCAAAATACATTTATCTATACTGACATTACCCCCTTGATTTGAAAGGAAGAAAATTATGGATTCTTTAAATTCAAAAGGTTTATTGAGTCTATTTATATGGAGAATACAATTATAAATATAAAAAGTATAAAACAAATGCAATAGAATAAATTAACATCCTTATTAGGAAACAAAAGGATTTTTACAGAATCTTCTCACTTCAGGTTTTGGAGAAATAATGTTTTATTTTTGTTACAACTAAATCAAAATTGGGGCATTTTTGATGCCAGAACAATTTGGATCCAGTCTTTGGGGTCCAATCGATTACTCTGCTTTGATTTTATGTTTATTAGAATGGAAAATTCTTGTTCACGTGTAGGTTGTTGCAACAGGCAGCAACTTTTCGACTGCCTCTTCATGCCAGGAGAAAAATTTCTGTCATAACAAAGAATGCGTTCTTTTTTTTTTTATATAATTTTACTGATGTCTAATGAGTCCACATTACCCACAAGAATATAATTTTTACCCAACTTGGAGTAATTTATCCCGGTTTACTGACCCCTGCTATAGATTCAGGACAACCAAAGCTTTGTGAGTGGATATGGTAGGCAGAAACTGCAAGAAGCTCATTTTATATATTTGCATGCATCTGTTTATGTTTGTCCACTACCATCACTTGACAACTTAGTGGTTTGGCAAAAGATATCGATAAAATAAATACCAAGTTTTAAAAGAAAAAAAAGAAAAAAAAAAAAAAAGAACTGGGTTTCAATTAGTTTGACTAAACCTTTGAAGGCTGTGCTCCAGCATGGTCACAGTCGAATGACTGAAACTGGTAAAATTGAATAGGATTATATTTCGCATCTAACCTGAGCCTACAACCAACTCTGGATAGACACCTGGTGATTTGAGGAATATTTGGTTGCTATTTCTAACAGGTTGAGTGGTACAACATAAAAGCTGCTTCATTGGCTTGTAGAATACAAGCAGTTGATGGTGATATATTTTTATATGATAGTAGGTAGGTGGGTAGGGTGGAGTAGTGTAGAGGTAGGTCAGGGCGATATATCACATGTGATGGTAAGCAAAGGAACAGGTAAACAGGATGTAAGTTGTTAAATAATTGGCAAATTAAGAACAAGGAAGATATGGAATGCAGAGTTTTAAGTAATTATATAAAAGAGGTGAGTTTAATAAGGGAAGTAATCTGGGGAAGCGATGAAGGATAGTCAGAAAGAAAGAAAGAAAGAAATTTTGGTAAGAGATTTTTTTTGTGCAAATTGTCTTGGACCAGAAGATGCCATCCATACAAGAATTTGTAAAAGAAATTTTCTATTGTTGGTCTGAACTTATTTTGTAAAGACTATGATGGTGGTGATGACAGTGATTGTGTAGATGGTGATGATGATGATGATGATGATGATGATGGTGATGATAATTATATGATACAAAGTCTCAGGGCTTAGTGTAAGAGATGTGAATAAAAAGTGCTTGCGTCTAATAGTATTGTTATATACATATATATATATATATATATATATATATAATATATATATATATATATATATATATAAACACACACACACACAAATATATATATATTATATAATATATATATATATATATATATACCAAGAAATAAATCTTAGAGATGTATAAAGACAGATGTGTGTGTATGAGAGGGAGAAAGAGAGAGAGTAGCAAGAAGGGTGTTATCAGCAGGGAACCCAGCATTAAATTAAGAGATATTTGGGTTATAATTGAAGAAGGAACTGAATAGAATAGTTTGATGGAGGTAAATGGAAATAGAGTTAAAGAAAGCAAAAGCATCTAATAAACATATACACAAAAAAAAAAATAAAGTTTTTAGAACCAAAATGATTTTATTAGAATAATCTAAATATAGAATTATTACCTGAAGACAGGTTAACCATTTTCTTGCTGTATTTCTAAGTAAATAAATGTATGGCTTATGTATGTGTTTTAGGGAATTTTGAACATAGTAAAGAATTTGAAAAAAATCAGGAAATATCTTCTAGGTGTTTGGAAGATATTTTTTTTAATAAAAGATTCCTCTATAGGAATGGAAGGCTATAAGTGAAATAAAAAAAATAATCCCCTTTGTTCATAAGTGACCATGGGA
Source organism: Octopus sinensis (assembly GCF_006345805.1). Taxonomy (NCBI): domain Eukaryota; kingdom Metazoa; phylum Mollusca; class Cephalopoda; order Octopoda; family Octopodidae; genus Octopus; species Octopus sinensis. The sequence goes on from NW_021834173.1 coordinate 41,311, forward strand.
TTGAACCTAGAAAGTCCACCCCCACCCCCAAGACACAAGTCTGGGTAAGATTGTTTATGGAAGACCAGCAGTCACCCATGCATACCAGCCTCCCCTCCTCTCTCCATGCCACTGATGTTATTCAAGAGAAAAGCAACGGTTGATACATCTTGGCACCAGTGATGTCACAACACATTTCCACAGCTGAGTGCACCGGAGCAATGTGAAAAATAAAGTGTCTTGCTCAAGAACTCAACACACAGCCTGGTCCAGGAATTGAACTCACTCTACCTCATGATTGTGGTAGTGAGTTTGATTCCCGCACCAAGGGGTTTTTTGTATCATGGAACTAGAGGAAAGTTCAAAATGGTTAGCAGTACAAAAAGGGTTTGGTACCAAGAGGCTGAACAAACTTTGAGATATTTGTATTTTTAGAGACAGCAACAAGAGTTGTGACTAGGGATGCAATGATTTAAACATTGCAAATGTGTAGCCATGGTGTACACATGTGTGTAGCCAGGTGTACACATGTGTGTATGTGTGCATGTATATGTGTGAATGTGCATGTGTGTGCATTCTGACCAAGTCAACTTTGCCCTTTATTTTCCCTGTGCAAGTACATACAAGTGATCAATTGTGTCCCAACCATTTTATAAATCAGTGGTTTTGCACTGCAATAAGAAATCAATATGAAACAATATTGGTAGTGATCAATTTATTCTTGTGTTCTTATTTCTACTGGAGCAATATTCCCATTTCAATTAAAAATCATTTGGTGTTCCCCCACCCCCATACAGCTTAGGTCTGACCAAATTTTTCTTATTTGCAATAATATAAAGACACACCTTTACATTCTGAGTTCAAATGCTGCGAAGGTCAACTTTGCATTCCATTCCTTTGCATACTTTGTGCAGTTGTGCACTGGGGTTGATGTAATCAGTTTACTCCCTCCCTGGAATTTGGTGGCCTTGTGTCAAAATTCGAAATCAATAATATCACACACAGATGTACATAGATAATCACATAAAATCTTTCATGACTAAATGAAATTGTTTGGGTCTAAAATTGTCTCTTCAAGATATTTAAAGTATTTTTCTTAAAATCATTGGCACTATTCCATCATCAAAGATTCATCCTATGGATTTGTTTGTGCCAGATTCTTGTTCAAAACAACTGAAGTTCACAAGATGCAAACAGGAATCTCATTTGAGAGTAAGAGTTGTCAATTATCTTGAGGCAAAAAAAATTCTGACTAGAAGAAACCTTTATGGCATTTACCTTTAACAAGAATATTTTGATAATACTGAAGAATTTTGTGCAGGTGGATTGTGACTTGTTGAACACAAAAAATACAGATGTTACAAGAAACCAAGCATAACCCTTTCCACCATCACTGCATACAATTCAACAATGTACTCTCTTCAGATTTCCTCCCTAAAAATTATAACTACCTGTTCAATCTTTTGGTCACTAGCATGAAGCTGACCACCCTTACCAACACCAGAGCTTGTAGTTCTGTACACTGCATGGCAACTTCAATAATACAGGTGACATGGGATAAAAGCACTCAGTCCACACAGAGAAAGTGGAAGGGCATCCAGTCATAGAAAACATGCTAATACAAACTTTGGAGTATGAAGAAGTTTTTGGACACAATGGATCCTTGTCAAACTATCCAACCCATGCCAGTATGGAATTCAGATGTTAAATGGTGATGAATGAATAAATGAATTAATTACTCAACTTTTATTTTAATGGCTAATTGAAATCAATGATGAAGAACTAACAAGAAAAACACTAGTTTTAAAGGAAACTTTTCCCAAAGTTCTACAGATGACAATTTCAGAGTTGCAGCACTAATTACCAGCCAATTACAACCAAACCTGTCAAGAAGCAGAACAACAATCAGCAATTATAGGTTATAAATCAGAAAGGTGCTTTACTCATTGTTAATAATGTATTTCTATTAAATTAACAAAATCTCATCATCACCAAATTAATGTTTTACATCACCATTATCTTACTTTTCAGACATTTCAATCTCATCTCAATCCAAGCCATTGCTTTGTTTGGGAATAATTCCAAGACATACTAATAGTTCCTTTGACAAGTGAGAGATCAACAAGAAAGTAGGCCTTGTGAGTTACACAGTAACACGACAAGGTACATTTGGACAGATTTAACAAAACTCAATACAGATAATGAAATGAAATCAATAAAAGTGTCGAGGAATCAATGCCTTACACAAGCATTAAAGGCATCAAATTTAGCCAAATACACCACAATAATAAGAAAGAAGAGCAAAAATAATATAGATTTCAAGAATAAGGTTGGAACTGAATGACTTAAGATTAATGTGACCCAAAGAAACAGGAATCTCAATTGAAGCTATGTTCAGTATCTCAGATGGTAGAATGCCAGAAAGGAAGTGTGTTCTTCTGAGCTTTGATTATCAAACAACTTGTAAAGAATGATGGCTTAGGTTACCGCAAACTGATAACGCACAGCAACAGAAAAGATGTAACTTATAATACAGATGCTGTAAAGATGTGTGTATATATCATATATACAGATGTAACTAATAGCACAGTATGTATATATATATCATATCGTATAATACAGATGTAAATGATAGTACAGTGTGTATATATCATATAATAGAGGTGTTGTAAAGATGTAACTAATAGTATATTTTATGTGTGTCTGTGTATATATATATATATATATATATATATATATTATATATATATATATCATATCTATCTAATATCTAATATCTATCTATCTATCTATCTAAAATCTATCTCCAAAAATTCCATGAGTCTTTGTGTTTATCCAAAATGGAGACGAACATCTTTCCTCCATGTAATCAGTTTGAAGAATTGTAAAGATATTTTCCTATTTTTCTTAACATGAAACCAATGATAGCCTTGATACACAAATAAAGAATTTCTATTCACCAGTGAACATATATATATCTTGCAATACATGTATATGATACAGATGTGTAGTGCAACAAATACAAGGAAAATATATTTTACAACAAATCGTTTGAGAAATTACTGTAAATAAAAGTTTCAATTACAGTCATACCCATATAAATAAGGGCTTACAGATAATCCACTTTATTATTCACTAGCACTATGACCCGGCGTTGGCGGGTCATAGTGCTAGTGCATGCATATACAGCTGCATGTGTGCGCACATACACGCGAGTACTGTCCAAATCTCAGACCAATCACATACAGCTAGCTGGCATTCAATTGGCGTATCAAGTTTCGGGCATTTTGAATGGGTTTTGGATAGAAAATTCACAAAAAAGTCACTTCTATTGATTTTTTTAATGGCTTTGTGGGATGACTGGGAAAATGTAAAGATGTGCACGACCACCCTTGGACGGTTTTGAATGACCATAGAAAGTGTGAGCCCTCTAACTGAAAAATTGTGGATTTGTATAAAGGATACACACACACACACACACATTTTGCGTTTATATGTATATATAGATAACAAAGCCTAATTTAAATGTGTATATACTCTTTACTCTTTTACTTGTTTCAGTTATTTGACTGTGGCCATGCTGGAGCACCACCTTTAGTCGACCCCAGGACTTATTCTTTGTAAGCCTAGTACTTATTCTATCGGTCTCTTTTGCCTAACCGCTAAGTTACGTGGATGTAAACATGCCAACATCGGTTGTCAAGTGATGTTGGGGGGACAAACACAGACACACAAACATATACACACACAGACACACACACATATATATATATATATATATACATATATACAACAGGCTTCTTTCAGTTTCTGTCTACCAAATCCACTCACAAGACTTTGGTTGGCCCGAGGCTAAGGTAAAAGACACTTGCCCAAGGTGCCACGCAGTGGGCCTGAACCAGGAACCATGTGGTTGATAAGCAAGCTACTTACCACACAGCCACTCCTGCGCCTACATCTTAGTCTTCTATTATTATAATTCCTTTCACATCTAGAATGTTTTGCGAGAATAAAAGGAAAACTGATGACGTTATAGAAAGAAACAGCAAAGACTGATTTTAGGAGGCTGAACCTCACAAAGGAGATAGCAGGACATTGTTAGATGTTCAACTGAAGAGGACTCTTCCACCCCATGTAGGCAAGGAAAAACAGATGTAGATTGACAATCAGGACAATACACTCTCTATATATAAAAATATATTATAATTACTATCTGTAATAATGCAGATTAATAGAGTCAATTGCTTGAGCTTTCAGTAATTAGGTTCATCCATCAATGCCCTGGGGGTTTGTTTCTTTTGTGTGTGTGTGGGGCAGTGGGTATTTTTCTGAGAATGTTTAGTTGTGTGGTTCAGTTGATTTGATAGAGAATTATTTTAATGATGAAAGGATGAATTCTTAAAGTGGGATTTGAACTCAGAATGCAGATGTCTACAAGCAAATACTAAAGTTATATTATCCAAGACTTCAATGATTCTATGAATGCACTTACTTCACAGCCATGTGGTCAGTCCCACTGCAAGTTGTGCAAGTGTCTTCTACTGTGGGTTTGAGCCGACCAAAATCATGTAATTGGATTGGGTGGATGGAAACTGAAGGAAGCCCATTGTATGTGTGTGCATGTGTGTGTGCACACACGTGTGCGTATGTGCGAGAAGACTCATCAAGCCAAGTGAAATCACAGTCACGACTGATGCTGGTGTCACGTAACTAGCATGTAAAAAGCACCTTTTGAGCATTGGGCCTCATGGAGGCATGATGGCTGATGCTGGTGCCACATGAAAAGTGCCTTTTTGAGTGTTGGACCCCATGGAGGCAATGACAGATGACTGAGACCTTTAGTATTATGCTATGCTTGAGAAGAAGACCCAGCAAACCAAGTGGAATCATAGTCATGGCTGATAATGGTGTTACACAGATGGCACCTGTGCCAGTGGTATTTAAAAGCACCCAGTACACTCTCAGAGTGGTTGGCTTTAGAAAGGGCATCCAGCTGTAGAACCCCATGCCAAATCAGAAACCATACCATAGAACTCCAGCTGTAGAAACCATGCCAGATTAGACTAGAACCTTCCAGCTTGCCAGCCCTGGTCAAACCATCCAACCCATGCCAGCATGGACAACAGCCTTTAAATGATGATGATGATGATGATGATGATGATGGTATTTTTATATCACTGCTTCCATGGCTTTGTGTTTATCGTTGTTCCCCATGACCACCATCACTTTACAAGTGATGTTGGTTTGTTTACATCTGTCACTTAGCACTTCAACAAAATGAGGCTGATAGATTAAGTACCAGGTTTAAAAATAATCATCGTGGTTGATTTGTTTAACTAAACCATTTAAGGCAGTACCCAAGCATGGCTGCAGTCCAATGACTGAAACAAGTAAATAATAAAGGGTAACTGATAAATATCTATATACACATATATATGAGTGTGAATATATATATATATATATATACACATGCACATATACATATATACACATATACATATATATACATATATATATATAGATACATATATATATACACATATATATATACACATATATATATATACACATATATATACACATATATATATATACACATATATATATACACATATATATATACACCATATATATACACACATATATATATACACATATATATATACACACACACACATATATATATATATACATATATACATACATATATATATATATACATACATATATATATACATACATATATATACATACATATATATACATACATATATATATATATATATACACAAGTATATACATACATATATATATATACATACATATATATATATATACATACATATATATATACATATATATACATACATATATATACATACATATATATATATATATATATTATACACAAGTATATATATATATATATATATATACACACACATATATATATACATATATGGATATATATACACACACATACATATATATATACATATAAATATGTATAAATAAATGCATACATATATATGCATATGTATAGATTAACATACAATATATATATATATATATATATATACAGTAGGTAGGTAGGCAGAAGATACCAAGAGAGTGAGAGAGAATTTATTGATCACCTCTGCATAAATTGATGAATCGTGATAGGTTGGTCTATGTACATGTAAGCTATATGTGTGTGTGTGTGTGTGTGTGTGTGTGTCTGTATGTGTATCTGTATGAGTATGTATACTCTCTCCCTCCCCCCATGGAATATCAGCAGAGAGAGACAATATTAAGCATTAGGTTGACCTACTGATCTACAAGATCAAGCAAACCAATTCGGTTCAGCTAGAATATTAATTACAGTTTCTCTCTAAATTTTTTGTTGTTGCTTTTTTTTTGTTTGTTTGTTTTTTACTGAAAGATTTGCACCTTGTTTCATTTTCCTGCCCTCCCTCTCTCGTTCTCCTGTCCCTCTTACCGACACACACACACACACACACCACACACACACTCACATCCATCTCTATCATCCTTCTTTATGTTTTCTCTTTTGCTGCTAGCTTGTTCTTTTTCTTTTTTTTTTTTTTTTTACTGTTTGAGATGTTTTTCTTTTTTGGGTATTTATTTATATATTTTATTTATTTATTTATTTAAGGTGAAGGCTCTAGGTTCTGAACTCCTTCGGTTGCTTCTTTTTCTTTTCTTTTTTTTATCTTTTTTCTTCCACCAGGCTTGCCAGGGTGCTAATTAATATAGTCATTGCAATATAAGTGTGTAGGGGGGGGAGAGATAGAGAGAGCAACAGAGAGAAATAGATAGAGAGGGTGGGACGGAGGGGCAAAGGAAGGGAAGGAGGAAGGAAGAGAGGAATAGAGAAGCTGTTATCTTTTAGGCTTTCTACTTGCTCAAACAACCCCACCCCAACATTACGCACCCCACCACCCCAATCCGTTGTCCTCACCACACCCTCCACCCAAAACATCACATCACATCACATCACATCGCATCACACCATTGCCGCTTCCATCAACACCGTTGCCACTTATTGCAATTCTCTAAACCCCACCACCACCACCACCACCCTCTCTCCACCCCCACCCCGCCCAACACCCACCACCGCACCCCACTCACCTACCACAACATACGCTTCCTCCCTTCTCTATCACCACACCTAGCACCATCACTACCACCACCACCTCAATCCCAAAACATACGCACCAAGCACCAACATCACACCACCACCACCAACAATAACAACTACCATTACTATTGCCACTACCAACACAATATCTCACTACACACACACACATACATACACACCTAGTACCAACACTACCTCCATCATCACACCTAACACCACCACCACCATCACCACCACCACTATTATTACAACTACCACTGCTGCTGCTGCTACCAGTACCATTTGTATTTAGAAACTTTCATATAGATGCTATGCTACCAGAAAATAATCTTGCAGCCTCTTCATATGAACCAAAAGAATTACCTCCTATCTGTCCAATGACTACACACACACACACACACACACAGCTACCGTTCTATATACTGCATCTTTTTTCCATCAGATCATTTTGCTTAGTATAGCTTAGCTTAGCACCGACAGTTCTAACCCAGAAGAACCAAAAACAACAGCAACAATAACAACAACAACAAAAACAAAAACAACAGCAGCATGATGATAGTAAACGTTGAGCCTAAATAAGGTATTCTCAATTATGGTAAATTGGTACCACCTCCGGTGTGTCTATGGAAAAGAATTACAATGAGTGTGTGTGTGTGTGTTAGGGAGTGAATGAGTGTGTTTGCATAACAACAATTATGCAAAAATAAATGTGCTTATATATGTATGTATGTATATATACACACAAATAGGCAATGCATATACAATGATACAATGCATTCCCATACAACAGGTGCACAGACAATATAAATGCATACAACCTATGTGCATACATTAAATGTGCATTTGAAAGGCATGCACACACTATATGCACACAGTAATTATGCATATTAGAGATTCACGTTTGGTACATATGCACACATATATACATACATGCACAATATATGCATGCTTAAAATACTGTGCACGCTTTATATGCATTTCAAAAAAATATACATGCACCCATGACATGCACTTAAAATGCATGCATTTGTTATATAAACTTCAACTACATGTACATGCATGCATGTGCAGACATACACAACTGCACATCTACAGATGCAAAAATTCTTATAATGCAATGCAATATTCCTCAGTATTTTTGTTTTCCATATAATCAAGAATTCTCTTTTAGAATTATGATTCATGAAAATTCTAAGACCAACACCACTACCACCACTACTGTTGCCACCACTAAAACCACCATCACCAATATATATATATATATATATATATATATGTTTTAAAAAATGGTTTCCTAACTGAAAATACTTAAATCAGGCAAGCTAATGCAAAGAAAAACAAAGGCAACCTTTAACCATAGAAGCATTTTTACTGTACAGAGCATATCTTAGAAGATCTATACCTATTGATTACATGTGTCTGCTACCGCTACTGCTGCTGTTGTTATAATTGTTTAGTCCCAGGTGAGCCCTGAACAAGATAGACCTATGATCAAAAATGTTACAGCTGTAACCATCCTATCTTTTATTCAAATATAGTATATCTAGGACTTCACTATATAATGTATAGAACAGTCTTTATTATTAGTGATTGTAGCTGCTGTTTAATTCCAGGTCAGTCTTGACCTAAAAGGCCTACAATCAAAATAGTTCTTGCTGTGGTCATTTCATCTTCTATTCAGGCATAGTTTATCAAGGACTAGATTATCCAAAGTGATCCTTCCTTGTTTAAAGACAGTGAGGTATAATGTGACAAGGTTTTGACTGCTATTTCTAAAAAGCAAACAACCACATAAGCAGTTCCTTGTTGACTTATATTGATTACAGGTGTAAAGAAAAAAAAAAGTGTTAAAATATGTATTTACTGCTATCAAAGGTGAAGGTTGATACAACACCTGTGCACCTAATTTACTGGAAGCCAATCCTGTCTGAATATAAATGAAGTAACCATTTAAGTAAATTAATTACTTTAATTATACTATTTCCCCCCATCTCCTCTGCCCACCTCTTCCTAATTTTGAGAGAGTAAAGTCAAAAATAATTTTGATTACCATTTTATTGTAATATCTACAGTTGTTGTTACAGTGAAGTGTATGCATGCACATACATACACACACATTCATGATATTGATCATCATAACTATCATCAATGTTCAAACATCCATTTTCCTATCTTAAGAGGGGTTTGATGGGTTTGTTGCACAAAATATCACCAACTTTCTTACTTAGTCTTTTAATAATCTCCCCTATGAGACCAAGCACCAAATCAAGAAAATGGAATTCTTTTGCATATTCAACAATTTTTCGAAGACGGTATATTGGTATTTTAGTGGAGGCGCGTGGCTTAGTGGTTAGGGTGTCAGCATCATGATCATAAGATTGTGGTTTCGATTCCTGGACCAGGCGACACGTTGTGTTCTTGAGCAAAACACTTCATTTCACATTGCTCCAGTCCACTCAGCTGGCAAAAATGAGTAATGCAGCGATGGACTGGCGTCCCGTCCAGCGGGGGAACACATACGCTATTGAAACCGAGAAACCGGGCCCATGAGCCTTGGCTAGGCTTTAAAAGGGCACATTTATTTTTTTTTATATTGGTATTTTGAGATTTGAGGAAGATTTGGCTGCCTGTTCTTGTCTGTCAAACAACTACGCAGAGATTTCATCACTCGTAAAAATGTTTCATGCAGAAAAAATAAAAACTTTGAATGACGATAGATAAAAACAATTCTGAAATTCTGCAATACAACACCAACAGCATTAAAACCAGTTTTATAAAAATAAATGATTTTATCATCATTATGAGATTGATGCAGCAATAATTCCAGAAATATTCTGACTACCAGAACGCATACCATTTCCAGTTATACACAAAACAAAACATTCATAAGAGTGATAGTTTTATACTGTACATAGATGATACATTAAAAGTAAAATAAAACAGGTATTCATTGAAATTTACAGGAAATGTAGGCTTTCATAAATAAATAAAATATAGCAATATAAAACATGTAAATATCATACATGTATACTTTTCTACTCTAGGCACAATGCCCGAAATTTTGGGGGAGGGGGCCAGTCAATTAGATCGACACCAGTATGCAACTGGTACTTATTTCAGACCCCAAAAGGATGAAAGGCAAAGTCAACCTTTGTGGAATTTGAACTCAGGACAAAATACCGCTAAGCATTTTGCCTGGCGTGCTAATGCTTCTGCCAGCTCACCACCTTAAATATTATCTTTTCTACTCTAGGCACAAGGCCCAAAATTTTGGGGGAAGTCCATACCAACCCTAAACCAATTACAGCTCTTCCACATAGGTAACCTCCAGTTCCCTCTATCTAGCTGCTACAACTCCTTCACATACAATTCCTCAACTTGCTTTGGAACAATCTACCGAATATCATGACAAGGAACAAACTGAAATCATATTTTACAAAGTGTGAAGAAAACTAAAAAAAAAAAGATGCTCTAACTGGTTCTAATAAGAAATCAAATCAAGGTTTTCATAATTCCATTCCCTGCACAGCTTCCACCACCCCGGACACTGAAGTGTCCAAAATAATTATGGATTTAATTATAATGAAGGCAGAAGTGTACAAAAATATATACAATCACCCCATTTACACTCTAAAAAATAATCAGCATCATAAAAAAATCAGAAATAAATTCTAACACAATGCAGCAACGCCATACATGGTCGGAATAAAACTCAACATTGAATGACTAAACAAGGAAACTGACAAATAAATATCATATATGAATAAACAAACTGTAGAAAGACAAAACTGGTAAATATTTATATCGAATCACGAAAATAACATTAACCCTTAAGCATTTAAACTGACCACATCTGGTCAAAGTGGGGGTGCGTGGCTTAGTGGTTAGGGTGTCAGCATCATGATCGTAAGATTGTGGTTTCGATTCCTGGACCGGGCAACGCGTTATGTTCTTGAGCAAAACACTTCATTTCACGTTGCTCCAGTTCACTCAGCTGGCAAAAATGAGTAACGCTACAATGGATTGGTGTCCCGTCCAGCTGGGGAACACATACGCCATAGAAACCGGGAAAACCGGGCCCATGAGCCTGGCTAGGCTTTAAAAGGGCGCATTTATTTTATTATTATATCTGGCCAAAATATCTTACTGGTTTTATGTTCAAACTGGCCAGATCTGGCTTCACACATCTACCTTGCAATGTGGCTCTTAAAATAAACAATCCCATCGTTGAAATCTCAAAGCTATGAGATAATGCATGATTAATTCAAAACAACGTGAATAAATAAGGATATTTGACAGAGTAATCTGTTAAACCATTGCATAGAGAAATTAGTAGCAACAACATCAACAACAAGACCCCAGGACTTATTCTTTGTAAGCCTAGTACTTGTTCTATCAGTCTCTTTCACTGAACTGCTGAGTTACAGGGATGTAAACACACCAGCATCAGTTGTCAAGCGATGTTGGGGGGACAAACACAGACAACACACACGCACATATATATATATATATATATATAATATATATATATATATATATATATATATATATACACACACACACACACACAAATATATACGACGGGCTTCTTTCAGTTTCCGTCTACCAAATCCACTCACAAGGCTTTGGTCGACCCAAGGCTATAGTAGAAGACACTTGCTCAAGGTGCCACACAGTGGGACTGAACCTGGAACCATGTGGTTGGTAAGCAAGGTACTTACCACACAGCCTCTCCTACGCCTAAATAGGTAATCTCATATAGATACGTTTCTCAACATCAATGAAACTTCAATTACATTTTCTGCTATACATGCACACACTGCACCCCCTTAAGAAATACGAAGAAATTCTGGCAAGCAAAGAGACTGTTATAATGCAAAGCCTATGTAGTGCACACAACACTTCCAGAATTTGACATTTCTTGGATGGAATATCACAGGGTGCTCTCCTCTCAGCCCATCTGTTCAGCTTATGCTTTTGATTTCCTTACACCTCAAAACATTCAGGTGCTCTTCTCTCAGCCCATCTGTTCAGCTTATGCTTTTGATTTCCCTACACCTCAAAACATTCAGGTGCTCCTCATAGTCAAACACCATTCTCTACTGCAAAACTATTCCAAGCCTAAGTTAGAACACCCAGTAACCACGGATCTGCAACAGCAGACTTAAAGTAGCATCTACCAAATCTACTATTTACATCTATTAACAGCAACATAAGCCAACCATAAAACTCCACAAACAACATATCACACACAGACAGCAAAAAACTAACAATCAACACCACCACAAAATTCACAACAGCACAACTGATGCGCAAACCTGCTAAGGGTAGTCACAGGTATCACAATTGAACAGCAGAAAGAAATAACAACATAGGGGTATAAACAATAACACGTAGATCTATCATGGTGTATGGCAGTCCTGATGGAGACATAATTTCTTCACTGTACACCACAATAAACTACAGAGAACATGCCTACACAACACATCATAACATGTTGTACATAATCCACACCCACAAAATACACTACACACCATAATGGGTTGCAAAGAGTGCACACCCACACAGCAGGTTCTAAACAGTTCACACCCACAAACTGCACAACATATCATAACATGTAGTAAACAGGCCACACCCACAAACCACAGATCATAACAGCCCACATCCACAAACCATATTACACATCATAAGAGGTTGCAAACAGGCCACACCCACAAACTGCTCTACACATCATAACAGGTTGTACACAGTCCACACACATACAAAACACACATCATAAGAGGTTGCAAACATGCCACACCAACAAAATGCACTACACATCATAACGGGTTGTACACAGTCCACACCCCAAAACACACTATACATCATAACATGTAAGCAGGTCACACCCACCACTCATACTATACATCATAAGAGGTTGTACACAGTCCGCACCCTGAAACTAGACAATACAACAAAATAAAAATACTAAATATGAAAGATTTCTAGAAATATGAAGGAACCCCAAAAATCCTTAACACCATATGATAAACCACAACCACAAACACAGATACAATAATCTCAGAGTACTATTGCCAATAAACCTCACTAGTTTTTAACTGGGATGTACATGACCCTACTGGCAAATACAGCAACTGTCATGCAATGACCGAGCCTACCTTGTCCATCTTGATGTGGCCAATGTAAGAACAGCATACAAAAATGTATCAGCACTTGAGATACACTAATATATCTACACTGTGACATTGTAGCCTATACAGTTTATCAATAGATGCCAAATTGTCCTGTATGGCCCACTGCTATGTAGAGACTTGGTGAAAGCAGGCTAGGTGGAGCTGTGGGCCACATCATGTCATTCAGTTGCTCACCTGTGTGCCACAGGTAAGCTTACTTTGAGGATGAATTTTACAACAAGATTTGACCTGGAGCAGTAGTTCCCAACTGGTGTCCATAAGGTCCTTGGGGGCCCATATAAGATTTTGTGGTTAAAATTGATGTACAATAAATAGGTTATACTTCTACAATACACAAAATATTAAAATTTTTTTTATAGGCATCGTTGTGTGGTAAGAAGCTTGCTTCCCAACCACATGATTCTGTGTTCAGTCCCACTGCGTGACACCTTGAGCAAGTGTCTTCTACTATAGCCTCGGGCCAACCAAAGCCTTGTGAGTGGAATTGGTAGACGGAAACTGAAGGAAACCCACCACGTATGTATATATATATATATATATATGTATGTACATGTGTTTACCTGTTTGCATGTGTGAGTGTGTCTTTATATGAACGTATGTACGTGTTTGTATGTGTGAGTGTGTCTATGTAAACATGTATATGTGTGTGTGTATTTCATCATGAGATAACTTCATTGCATGAATAAATTTAAAAAAAAATTTTTCTCATTAGCTTATAAATAAATTATTAGTGTTTTTTTCTTTTTTCTTACCAGCCTCCCCTCTCCACGACACCAGTGTTATCCAAGGGAAAGGCAAAGGGGCCAATGGCACCTGTGACTTCGCAACTCATTTCTACAGCTGAGTGAACTGGAGCAATGTGAAATAAAGTGTCTTGCTCAAGAACAGAACACACAGCCCAGTCTGGGAATCGAACTCACAACCCCATGATCATAAGCCCAATGCTGTAACCACTGAGCCATGCACCATTACCCTTTTACCCAATGTGGAGTAAGGTGCTAACAATGCATGGCTTAGTCTAAAATCACTGTCTTATCCTTAAGTAATTCTATAAGAGTTTCACTATTCCAAGAGGTTCAGATCTTGCTTACCGTTTCCAGTCATGTTTATTCCTGCAGGCAGTATTTTATCATGCACATCAATCACATAACTCAAACATTCTTACTATGACTAATATTTAAATAGATAGAAAGAAACAAAAAAAAAAAAACCCCAACAAAAACACACACACACACAAAATATTATTGGGTTTATAGTAGTTTAGCTTCTTGCATTCAGTAGTTGCAAAAAATTGGCTCAGTTAATGCCATTATTTCTACAAATCATGCCTTATGTCCTAGTCTGTCTTCACTCATTCTGAAAACTAACACATTTCGAAAAATGCTGCTGTCTCCTGTGTGCTCACACAATGTTTAGATTTATAGAACCCATCTGTTACCAGACAACACAAAAGGTCAACAGTAAATTCTATGTCAGTGTTACTTAAACAACCAGGAACCAACAATACCTTGACAAGAATCACTCCCACACTCACACTATATATACAAATATATATATATATATATATATATATATTATACATACATATTCATGTATATATATTTTCTTTTTCTTTTACTTGTTTCAGTCGTTTGACTGTGGCCATGCTGGAGCATCGCCTTTAGTCGAGCAAATTGACCCCAGGACTTATTCTTTGTAAGCCCAGTACTTATTCTATCGGTCTCTTTTTGCCGAACCGCTAAGTGACAGGGATGTAAACACACCAGCATCAGTTGTCAAGCAATACTAGGGGACAAACACAGACACACATACATATATATATATATATATATATATATATATATATATACAACAGGCTTCTTTCAGTTTCCGTCTACCAAATCCACTGACAAGGCATTGGTCGGCCCGGGGCTATAGCAGAAGACACTTGCCCAAGATGCCACGCAGTGGGACTGAACCCGGAACCATGTGGTTGGTTAGCAAGCTACTTACCACACAGCCACTCCTGCGCCTATATATATATGTACATAATTGGGATAAAGTCAGTAATTAATGATTTATCAGTGGCCAGCATGCAAAAAAGACCATATGGGTCAAATGAATATTAAAAGTATAATCATAAAAATATGATTATATAAAGGTGCTGTCCCTCCAATACCCTTTACCATAATTATATTTTTTAATTATACTTTATATATATATATATATATATGATAGGCACAAGCATATTTATGTCATTAAGAAGCTTGTTTCCTAATCATGCCGTTTCATGTTCACTCCAACTGTGTGATATCCAGGGTAGGTGTCTTCTACAAAATTGAGTGTGTGTGTGTGTGTGTGTGTGTGTGTGTTGGCTGTTTGTGTGGACATGTTCATATGTGCATCTTCATTATCGTCATTCAGTTTTATTTCCCATGGGTAAAACACCCACAAACATCAAAATGTTATTACATATCATTGGCCTTAACTTGGAGTTAAATATAAAACAATAAAGTCGATAATGACGATGGTGATGATGATGATGACAATGACGACGATGGTTGTGGTGGAGGGTGGGGGTGGCAATGACAAATTCATGGTATTGATAAAAAAGGCAAGCAGACACGTAGGTATATAGGCTAGTAAGATATATCAGTGTGCTGAAAAGTTCCTGTCTTTGAGGGTTTCATGAAAGGCCTGGTTGGAAGCCTTCTTGTACTTTTACAGGGCTTAGAAAGTCTGAAAGACCTCTGCAATAAGTGTGTGAATCTGAGAGGGAAATATCTCAACTAAAATCATAATCAACTGATTCTCCTGTATTTTCTTTTTTACCCAATGCCAGGAAATTTTCAAAACCCCCTTACATATATTTTATATTTTTTATATTTTATCTAGTTTCAGCTCACGAGCTGTGGCCATGCTGGGGCATATCTATATATATAAAACTCTAGTTGTGTGAGTGTCTGTCCCCTTCGATTTAGATTCCTAACTCCTCCCACATTTTGCGGTGCAGTTTAACCAAATTCGGGTATCTTATAGTCGTGATTCATATCGAGCCCGTCTGGCTATTAGCGCGCGTCAACGATGAGTCTACGATTTTAAAAATAATTTAACATCATTTTTTATTCCATTTTAATGCATAATTTTTCGTGTGTCGATGGCGGCGGAGTTGGCGTCCACGCTCACAGCTGCACCTGTTTGCTTCTCCCCCTTCCCTCCCTCGTGAAGCTGTGGGGAAGGGAGTGTAAAGAAATCAACGTCGTAATGCGTTGTGAAGGAAACCAGCGTTCTTTTAGAACAACGACTTCATGGCTTGAAGATACCAAAACAAAAATGGCTAAGAAAGCTTGAATTTATAAGGGAAGTAACTCTCTAAAGATGCTTATATAGTTATTTTCCTTACAAACCCGAGCAACGCCGGGCGATACTGCTAGTATATATATAAATATATAAAGAGAGAGAGAGAGAGAGAGACAGACAGACAGAGTATTAAGATGACATTGCCAAAAAGTTGAAATAAGCTGCCAGATGAAAACACATCTTGTTCTTGTTCTTATAAAGTTCTTGTAATAAATTTAAGCCTATTTTTTTTCAGTAATTTAATATTTCCATCAGTAAATATTCTTCCATTGTTATTCTTATGATCTAAAATAACTACAAGTTAACATTTTGATTGCCAACCATAATGTCCTGGGTTCAGTCCCACTACATGGCACCTTGGACAATAGTCTTCTATTGTATCCCTAAGTCAACCAAAGCCTTTTGAGTGGATTTGATAGATGGAAACTGAAAGAAGCCCACCATATATATATATATATAAATAAATATATGTATGTATATATTCTATAGAAAATAAAAATTGTCAAACACAGGATGGCTGCTCAAGAATTCCTTTATTTTCTTTAGAAAACAGAGATACTTCGTGCTTCTAAGCTTGTTTACAAAATGTTCTCACACACATACAAACATGACTGGTTATAGAGTGACCATTGGTTTCGCACCTACAGAATACTTAGACATATAAGCAGACTGAAATGGCTGATAAAGATATATATCATCATCATCATCATCATTATCATCCTTTAACGTCCGCCTTCCATGCTAGCATGGGTTGGACGATTTTGACTGAGGGCTGGCGAACCAGACAGCTGCACCAGGCTCCAGTCTTGATCTGGCAGAGTTTCTACAGCTGGATGCCCTTCCTAACGCCAACCACTCTGAGAGTGTAGTGGGTGCTTTATATATATATATATATATGGGTGCTTTATATATATATATATATACACACACACATATGCATGAATGTATATATCTATGAGTGTCTGTCTTTGTGTTTGTACCCCACGATGGTCATGCAACTGGTGTTGGTTTCTTTACATCCCTGTAAATTTGTGGTTCAGCATAAGATGACCAATAGAAAAAGTACCAGACATAACAGAAAAAAGTACTGAAGTTGAATTGTTTGACTAAGATTCTTCAAGGCAATTCTACAGTATGGCTGCAATCCAATGATTGAAGCAAGTACAAGATAAAGACTAACAGATGAAAGAGAAAAAGAGAGTATCATGTAACTGTTTAGGTGATAAACAGTAGACACTGCTTCTGCTCATTTGCATATCAGTACATTCATTGATGATGTGCATTAGTTAATTAAAACAGTGAGACAGTATCTGTAGATAAAATTGTAAATATTCTTAATGTGATTGTAGAACAACTATTAGTTTCTTAGTTGCACCAAAGATGCATACACACACACACACACACACATGAACACACACATACACACACACACATACATATGCAAACACACGAACGCACCCTGCCCCTCATTTATCTACAGGGGCTGGGTCTATTAACAGCAAGGCCAGATGTGAGGTTATTAAACACACACATGTAAAATTTTTATTTACTACTTAATTAACAAGCATACTGCATCAGTATGCAGTAGTTGAGAGAGAGAGAGAGAGAGAGAGAGAGAGAGAAAGAGACAGGCAGACAAAGTGAGCAAGAGAGAGAAGCAAATTGAGAGTGGTGAGCTAATGATAAGTATAGTACATGGCACAAGACCAGAATATGGTAAATAGTGGTGGAGGTGGTGGCGGAGAGTGTTTTAAATTATCTACTGAATCACAGTGTCAGTGTTCTATACATATAAGATAAACATGTTTGCATACACATACATGCGTACATGGGTATGCATACTATGCGTACAAGTGTGCATATATATATATATATATATGTGTGTGTGTGTGTGTGTGTGTGTGTGTACGTAAGCACGTTTTACATATACATATATGCACATATGTGCATAGAAACATACGTATTTATATATTCTTACACACACGTACACTAATATATACACAAAGATATGCGCACATGCTGGCACACCACTGCTTATGGTGAGCATTCCAGTTGACCCGATCAACAGAACAGCCTGCTCATGAAATTAAAAGTACAAGTGGCTGAGAACTGCACAGACATGTGTAACCTTTAATACCAAAGCCTTGTGAGTGGATTTGGTAGACGGAAAGTGAAAGAAGCCCATATATACATATATATGTGTGTGTGTGTGTGTGTGTGTGTATGTTTGTGTGTTTGTGTTTGTTCCCCCAACATTGTTCGCTTGACAACTGATGCTGGTGTGTTTACGTCCTCTTAACTTAGCGGTTCGGCAAAAGAGACTGTTAGAATAAGTACTAGGCTTACAAAAAATAAGTCCTGGGGTCGATTTGCTTGACTAAAGGCGGTGCTCCAGCATGGCTGCAGTCAAATGACTGAAAGAAGTAAAAGAGTAAAAGAGTATGTGTAAGTTGAACTGTGTAAAATGCTGGAGAAAGAAACCCAGCTGTTTGTTGCAATAAATAGATCCAAACAAAAATTGGACCCTTAAAATACAACGGTAGATCTGCAGTTTATTATTTTGCTTGAATGAAAACCCTTCACCCACCCCACCGAGTCTTACATGGAACCTAGTTGAGAACCACTGCACTATCCTATAGTTTTTAAAACTAAGTCACTTTAATGCTACAAGAAAAATTCTTAAGAACTTCAAAAATTTTTCTAATCACTCAGGTGAATAACCAGATGTACAAAACGAGGACTCTGCAGATGTAAGACACTAATTACAACAGCAAAACACCACATTACTCAAGTTACAGGTGCAATACTCTGTGCACAGGTATTTTATTCCAATTACAGGTGTAAAACATTGTACAGCAATATGAGTCGCTAATGAAAAGGTGAAACGCTCCATATATAGGTGGGAAACATTAATTACAGGTCTAATACCTTATCACACTAATTACAGGTGAAATATCTTATTACACTAATTACAGGTTTAAGACACTCTTCAAGACTTTATTTTTTTTTTGTTATGACATCTACTGTATTGCTATTGTTTACCTGTGCCACTTCTGCAGTCTCCTACTTGGTGAGCCAATGTGGAGTGTTTGCATGGTCACTCAACCTGCTAGAAGATTAGCCATTAAGAGCCACTTTCTGAGTTGTCACTTGAACTGCCAGAAACAACAGCCAAATCAACATCAAACCACTGACTAATATTATCATCTTCATCATCATAATCATTTTAATGTTCACTTTTACATGCTTGCATGAGTTGGATGGAGTTAACTGAGGAAGATTTTCTACAGCCGGATGCTCTTCCTGTGGCCAACCCTCACTTGCTTCCAAGCAAGGTAATATTTCCTTGTGGCCAGATGTGAAAACGAATGACACTGCTTGTAAGACAGTGACAGTCATTTCACAACTACCACATGATGTCAAGATAAGGATACACAAACAGGAAGACAGTCACACACATATCCATATCTACATACATGTATGTGTGTATACAAGTAAGCATATAGATGCAAAACAAGGTGGTAAAAATAGTACTCGAATACCAAAGGTAGAGTAATATTCTGTTTTATTAAAGCTGAAGAAAAAAAACCTTCACAAAGAACCTTCAGGAGTGGCTGTGTGGTAAGTAGCTTGCTTACCAACCACATGGTTCTGGGTTCAGTCCCACTGTGTGGCACCTTGGGCAAGTGTCTTCTACTATTGCCTCAGGCCAACCAAAGCCTTGTGAGTGGATTTGGTAGACAGAAACTGAAAGAAGCCCATTGCATATATGTATATATATATGTGTGTGTGTGTGTGTGTGTGTTTGTGTGTCTGTGTTTGTCAGCCCAACATCGCTTGACAACCGATGCTGGTGTGTTTACGTCCCTGTCACTTAGCAGTTCGGTAAGAGAGACCGATAGAATAAGTACTAGGCTTACAAAGTCTTGGGGTTGATTTGCTCAACTAAAGGCGGTGCTCCAGCATGGCCACAGTCAAATGACTGAAACAAATAAAAGAAAAGAAAAAAGGATAAAATGTTACTCAGTTGTGTATTATTACAATTGTCTATGACTGGTCATGTGAAACTCTGTGCTTGAATGACCAAGTGAAACTCTAAGTAGCATCTATAACAGATGCTATCTATAATAGAAGATATTTGCCCAGAGTGTCATGTGGTGGAACTGAACCCAGAACCATGTGGTCAGGAAATAAACTTTCTAACCAGACAGCCACACCTGTGGTTGACTTTTTATAAGTAAAAGGCTGTGAAGTGTATTTGAGATTTGACAACCCAGAGTATAATTAGTCACATGACAAGTAACATGTGATATGGTATATTTGTTTGTTAATTTTGTTGATTGTGGTAAAATGAATGTTTTTGATTAACAAAAGAAAAGCTGTTACAGATACAGATAAATCAACAGAATGAAGTTTGAACTGATGAAATTGCTTCAGAATCCAATGTTGAGAATTCCACATTTGTGGCTAAAAAAAATGTACATGAAAAAAGTTCTAAGTACCATCAGTATTATAGCAATAGTTCTTTGGACTGGAAGAGTGGTTCATAAAAAGGGTCTGAATGGCCCTTGGGGGTTCA
This sequence comes from Octopus sinensis, assembly GCF_006345805.1. Lineage (NCBI taxonomy): Eukaryota > Metazoa > Mollusca > Cephalopoda > Octopoda > Octopodidae > Octopus > Octopus sinensis. The sequence goes on from NW_021834173.1 coordinate 62,543, forward strand.
TATAAGATTCTGTCGTTAAAATTCATCTCCAATAAATTGAGTATATTTCTATAATATATATTTTAACAATTTTTTTTTATACAATTCCTAACAATATTTAATTATAAAAATATAGATTTTTTAAAACATAGAATGACTAGGAGGGTTCACCCAAGTAAAATAGGTAACAAAAGGGTCCATAGGTAAAAAATGGTTGAGAACCACAGAACTGGAACTAGGTTTTGTATATATTCTAGTAATGTAAGAAATTCTTGTCTCCAGTGTTTTGTTTGTAGTCATGTTCTTGCAAATAAGTGTATGATGCCAAATAAATTGATGCACCATTGTATCTTCAAACATTAAATAGAGAATACGCCAAGGAATTTTTGGTATAATCGCTGATTTCAAATTTTGGCACAAGGCCTGCAATCTTTTTGGGTGGGGTAAGTTGATTATATCAAATCTCAATGCTCAACTGATGCATTTTTATTGATCCCGAAAGGATGAAAGGCAAAGTTGACCTCAGCAGAATTTGAACACGAAATGTAGAGACAGATGTAATGCTGCTAAGAACTTTGATCAGCATGCTAACAATTCTGCCAGTTCACCATCTTAATTTTTGATATAATTATCAAGAAGTAATCTGCAATATTCAAGATATTGAAAACATCAAGAAGTGAGTCCCGTAGTTATAGCAATAATAACCAAAAACAAGGAACCATATTATATGACCAGAACCACCATGAAAAATTCTTGTTCTGGAATGGCTTGAACAATGTTTGACCTCAAAATTCAGTTAGACATAAAATATTTTGAAGGTGAATTCAACATGTTGGAAGATAGTTAGTTCTGCAAAATGAAAGCAAGGTGTTTGCACAATAATTATGAGTCAGTTGATGCAAATGGGCTAACATAAGTATGGGTATTTATACATTTTTATTCAAAGAAAAAGAAACAGATCTGTAGAGCAACTTTTCTGCTTTCAAAGAAATTTTGTTTGAAAGCTAGAAGTGAAATAGGTTCATGAAAGAAAACAATTTGTCAGAGACAAGTTACATAGAACGATGCATAGATGATGTGGAGTCAGTAGAGAGGTATACTTGGTAGACCATCTATGACTGGTCTGCAAAAAGAATCTTTACAGCTTCAGTTATAACAAAAATGAAAATATTCTAACCACAGATTGGTTGTTTTACATCCCGAAACACCAACTGTTTGAAGTGAATTAAAGGTAATTATTGAAAAAGTTGTTCAATGGTCTGTGGTATTAAAAATAAACCTATCAAATCAAGGAATTTCTGTCTATATTTGTGAAGAGGTGGGTATCACGGTTTCAAACCTTATTTTGAATGCTGAAGTCTTCTGGCCATCAAGTGGTTTGTTGTGAATAGGAATTGAGAGAAACTGTTTAAACTTTTTCAGGAGAATCAAGAAACAGGATTGAATGATTCAATTCGTAACAAATTTTGGTGTACAAAATTGGAATATCTTTCCAACACATTCAAAATAAAACAGACAACATAGAAGAGTGACAGGGAATTAACAATTGTTGATAAAATTTATGCAACAGAGACCAAAAATAGCAATTTGGAAAAATGAGAGAAGGACATTTTCAAATGTTTGTCAAAATTGATGTATGCAACTTAGGTTCTTTAACCATTGGTTATTTAGCATCACTTCAGGAGAAATTATATGGTAACTTCCCAAGTATAAGAATATGATTAAAAATCCCTGTTTCATCCACAAGGATATTTTTTTTCACTAATAGAAGAGGGGGAAGAATTGATCAGGGGTCAATCATGATGTATAAAGAGAAAAATTGGTAAGTTTCTGGATTTATGTTTTAGAAAATCATTCCAATGAGGCTACAAAAGTTCCAAAAATTCCAGCATGGCCGCAGTCAAATGACTGAAACAAGTAAAAGAGTAAAACAGAGAAAGAATGAGGTTGGAAAAATTCATGGAGTTATTACCCTCACCAGTAACAAGTGTTACCAGTTTTCTGTAAGGGAAGGGCAGAATGAAGTGGAATGAAATAAAGCAAGCATTGGATGTTGTAATATGAGAGTAAATGAATGGTGAAGCCCAAATATGTTGAGAGAAGACACTGGGTACAAGAGGAATCAGATGTGGTGTTCAAGAAAGGAGACTAGCGATATATGTATGTGATGCATATGAATTATGTCTGTTAGTTAAAGAATCAGTAAGAAACCTGTCTCAGGGGACTGACATCACCAATGAGATGTTGAAGGGCTGAAACAAATAAGAAGATGCCATGGCAAGGAAGACCACTTCAAACCTCACATTCATGGAAAAGCAGGTCTAAAATCAATGATGACAATCATGATGATGATGATGATGATGATGACAGCAATCATAGTGATGATGGTGATGATGATGATGATGATGGACAATAATGATATAATACAAGGCTTACAGTTAATTTCATACCCAGATTACTACCATGTCTCACCAATCTTGGTTCTTGGATGCCTTTAGCAAAATTCACTCTTTTGCTAACATTCTGGTAAGGTCCCAGATCTGATAAGTCCCACCCTTACTCCCTCTCACCTTCCCATCAGTGTGTGTGTATGTGTATATATAAGGTAATTTAAGATTTGCTAAAATATTCTTTTACGTGTTTCAGTCATTTGACTGGCCCATGCTGGAGCACTGCTTTTAGTCAAACAAATCGACCCAGGACTTATTCTTTGTAAGCCTAGTACGTTAGTACTTATTCTATTGGTCTCTTTTGCTGAACTGCTAAGTTATGGGGATGTAAACACACCAACACACACACATCATCGTTTAATGTCCGTTTTCCATGCTAGCATGGGTTATACATACATACACACACACACACAACAGGCGTCTTTCCATTTCTGTCTACCAAATCCAATTTCAAGGCTTTGGTCAGCCCAAAGCTATAGTAGAAGACACTTGCCCAAAGTGCCATGTGGTGGGACTGAACCCAGAACCATATGGTTGGGAAGCAAGCTTCTTACTACACAGCTTCTTTGTAACAAATCCACTCACACAACTTTGGTCAGACCAGAGCAATATATAGAAGAAAACACATACCCAAAGTGCCACTCAGTGTGATTGAACCCAGATTGAAAAGTATGTGATTGAAAAGTAAAACTCTTATCACACAGCCACACCTGCGGCTAAAACACAAACACACACACTCCATGCATTTATTCCAACAGATTTACCATTGATCTTATTGAGAGAATCTTTACATTAATAGAAGTAATCCATCCTCATTGTTATGAATCTATAACACCACAAACAGTATCTTATAATTAATAAGTCATGTGATTAATTACTAAAACCTAGACATGTGGCATGTGTTACATGTATGTATGTATATATGATGTCTATTATAAATATATATATATGTATACACACACACACACACACACACAAATGGGCCAAAGTCATGGTACCAAGATTAAAACTCATTTAATATATATATATTGAATATTTCAGAAATACTTATTTATAAATGTTTTGGTGCACGGCTTTTGGCCCACCCTGCATAATATATAATATATATATATATATATATATATATAATATAATTATGAATGCATGTATGTTGGGGTCTACTGTGTATATATTGTGTGTGTGTGTGTGTGTGCATGGATATGTGTATGTGATGGTTGTAAAGCTAGCTTCCTAATCACATGACCATACCTGCTAATATCTCTTTAATACTCATCTGAATACGTGAACAGCATTTTAGCAGTGTTTAACATAGAGTCTATATGGGTGGGGATGGGGTGGGGGTTGGGGGTTTTAGCGTGGTGGAGGTGAGTGCTCTCTTCTATCTGGTGAAATTCCCCCAGTGGAGTGTCTGCTGGTGTACAATAACAAAAATCTGGTGAGTTGGAAAATAAATTAAAGCCATCGTCGACAGACTACAAGATACGAGGAACAGCACTAAATTGGTTTCAAGCCAACAAGATGCTTGAAACCCATTTTGTCACTCTCTCTCTCTCTAAGAGATTTGCTCCATTTGCTAGAAATAACAATTATATTTTTCTCAAATGACATCCCATTATATTAAGAAAAGAAAAAAAAAAAAAGATACATTTTGATAATGTAGTCTTAACCCTTCATCATTCAGATTACTCTGTCAAATGTAATGTTTAATTTATTCATATGCATATGGGAGATATCATTGTCTTGTGAGTCATATCACTAAACTTGGGAGCCTGGTCATTTGATCACCCTATGGGTCACATAACTGTACTTTGGGACATCTAACTGGTCCTATCGTGGGATATCACTGTGGTAAGAATCCTTTCTTAGCTCTAAGAAGCGCTTTACAATAAAAACAATGCATTGCACACCAAGTAACATCATAATGTTTGAATTATATGGAGA